>NW_007731006.1:26977-30211 GCF_000696425.1 Galeopterus variegatus | reverse complement strand
TTTTTTAAAAAAAAAAAAAAAAAAAAAAAAAAAAATCTGGCAACCAGAGTCCTGAGGCTGTGTGCCCGAGGGACCTCTGCATTGGAGGGGCCACCTGGGGGAGGACCCCCTGCCTACGTTAGTCCTGGTCCACCCTAGGGTCATCTGGGGCTACGGTCCCTTAGGCCCAGGGAGTGCCAAGCTGAGACTGGTTTCCTCCTACTGCCCACGGGGTGGCCTCAGGAGGATACTCCCAGTGACTCTGCTCTCCATAGAAGCAGAACGAGAGCAAGGTGTGTCACTGTGGTACACACTCAGGCTAGACGTGGGGAACACCTGCCAAGGAGGAGGACACTAACACACATGAGTTCCCAAGGGACTCTGTGGACCGTCTATGTTCCCTTATAACTCCCAGCTGGGAGGCTCTAGAATCCAGACCCCCACCCCCTAGACTTCTTCCCTTCCCTGGCTGCTGGGAAAGGATGGGAAGATGAGGCTGGCATGGCTGTACCCGGCTTGGATCTTAGGATGCCTGGGTTCCTTGCCCAAGGCTCAGGCTAAGGAGGCCTTTATTTCCACTGGGGAAATGCTGCGCTGGGCTGGCCCAGCCCAAGCTGGGAAGTGGGAGGCAGCTGGGCTCTCAGAAAAGAGGCCTCGTCCACTCAGCTCTAATGCTGGGAGACCGGAAGGGGAATGGGTGGGGTCAGGCCCTGACACCAACCAGCAGCCCATCTTCTTAGGGCCAGCCCCATGCCTGGGCCAGCCAATCACATGGTGAAGGAGAGAGGGGAAGGCAGGGATGTGGGTCAGGGCACTGGCCATAGGAGTCCAGAACCTCAGGGCCAGAGGGTGTCCTAGGGGCTCCCTGGGCAGGGGCCACCTCTCTGCTGGCTGAATGGTCAGCCAACCACGGCTCGCGGCTCAAGCATCTTCCCCACACGTTGGAGCAGCCTGCAGTGGCATTCTTTCCACAACGCCAACCCCTACTTACAAATGGTAAGTAGAGGAGAGGGGTCATGCCAGGCACTTTCTAGTTAGTTAGTTCACACTGTCCTCACTTGCCTCTGAAGCAGGTCTCACCATCCCTGTTATTTATATAAAGGAACTCTGGCTGAGAGGATCAGTGACTTGCCCAAGGTCCCTCCACCCTGGCCTAAGTGCCATGGCAGCGCCTGGAACCCATGTCAGTTGGGTGCCAAGTTGCCTGCTCTCTCCAATATTCCCGGCAGCTTTGGGGGCCTGTAGTAATAACAACCACAACAGCGACAGATGGGAAACGACGCACATGCTCAGTAAGAGGTTATGTGCAAAGCTGCCGTGGCAGAGCTGCTTGGAATATTCTGTAGCGTTCAAGAGGCAAAGTTACTTAGACCGTGGACAGATGGGAAACGACGCACATGCTCAGTAAGAGGTTATGTGCAAAGTAGCCGTGGCAGAGCTGCTTGGAATATTCTGTAGCGTTCAAGAGGCAAAGTTACTTAGACCGTGTAGCACCATGAAAAAATGCCCACAGACACAGTATTAAATGAAAGAAGGAATGGCACAAACACTCAAATGATAGCAGCCATGATGGAAAAAATCAGGAAAAGACCAGCAGGGAACTCCAACATGCTAACAGTCACTGCCTGCTGAAGAAATACAGCGGGTGATTTTTTTGTTTGTTTTCTAAATTTTCTATAGTGCTGTTTTGGTACTTTCTAAATCAAGAAAATTGGTCCATACATAGTTTTCTTATAATGAGCTCAGATTTGCTTCCTTGGGACCTCCCTGCTCACCAGCTCTGGCCCAGGTGCCTGGGACATTTATGCCATGGGACAGCTGTTCCCATATGGGACAATCCCTCAGAAGTGAGGATCTCTCCCTACCTTCTCTTTCCCACCCAATACCTCTATTCTTTGGGGGCTACATGTCAAGCCTTCGAAATCTCTCAAATGATGCAGTCCAGAATTGGACCCAGGCAGTCCTGCCCCATCAGGCAACCTAGGGGCCTCTGGGGGCAGCCACATCACTGTGGCTCCTGAGCCTTGGCACTGTGCTTATTTGGGGGAGCTGAACTCTGCCCCCCTCTCCAACACTTGCCGTAGGCCACTCTGTGGGGCTCAACCTCTTGGGTCCTGCAGTAGTGGTGAAGGGGAACGTTTTCTCGTCTTTCCTTGCCCTTGACCTGATGCAGAGAGAAGAGCAGCCACTTCTGAGAGGGAGGAAGGCACCAGGCTCGCCAGATACAAAACATAGCCCTGCACATGTGCTAGCCTGAAGACAGACTCCTTTCTACAAAGGCCTTGGAACTCTGGGCTGCACCCTAGTGCTCACAGTTTGTAAGAAAGCACCCAACCATGTCAGGCCCCAGCCCTGCTCAGGCTGGAAAGGAAGTTAAGGGCTGGGTGTGGGGCTATGTGAGGGAACCTCACAGGTCCAGGACATCTGAGTCCCCTCTATGGTCCATGTAACGGTAACTAGAAAAAACCCTAAATAAAGGGCAGGGGCCTGAGCTGGAACCAAACCGCCCACAACTGCAAGGGGGCCCAGACATGGCTCAGGATACTCCAGGGAACTGCCTGCCCTTCTGGGATCCTGCTACACTCCCAACCTCACACCTGCTGCATTTGCCCTGTTCCTGCTGTGGCCACACCAAGGAAGACACTGGGATCCCCCAAGGTACAGGGAGCATGAAATAGGATCCTTGGGTACACCTGTCCTGACAATGCTCCCTTTGCCAAGGCTGTGGGGTGTTGTCAGTGGAGACAAGGCTCCCACCTTGCCCATCCTGATCCCATTCATGTTCTGAACTTGGCTGCTTCTGTGCCAGCTGGGTGAGAGGTGTGTGGAGGGCTGGGTCAGGACTGACCACCAGGCTGTTTCAACTCAGCACCAGGGGCCAGGATCAGGCTTCCTTGACACACCACACAGGTGTGCCCACACACTCACCACATCCCCTGCTGGTGCGACAGCCTCAGGCACCAAGGGGAAATTTCATGGTTAGTGTTGATGCTGCCTCAACGCAGACCCAGGCAGAGCTGGGGCCGGAAGCCTTTCCCCTCCTCTCCAGTCCTCTGCAGGGGAGCATGTGCTTACCCCACAAAGTCACTCCTGGGCCAGGCTGGGGTCTTGTGTCCCTGGTAGGTAAAGGTGCCTGCTTGGTTTTCCTTTACCCACGGCAGACCAGCTCTGTAGAGCTGGGGCTGAAAAGACAGCAGGCCTAACTCCACCAGAGGCCTGAAATATCAACTCCCCCCCCCCCTTTTTTTTTTAAAA
>NW_007731006.1:22269-26101 GCF_000696425.1 Galeopterus variegatus | reverse complement strand
GGGCGTGCGTGGTTTTCCTTTACCCACGGCAGACCAGCTATGTAGAGCTGGGGCCGAAAAGACAGCAGGCCTAACTCCACCAGAGGCCTGGAATATCAACTACCCCCCCCCCCCTTTTTTTTTTAAAGATGACCGGTAAGGGGATCTCAACCCTTGGCTTGGTGTTGTCAGCACCACGCTCAGCCAGTGAGCAAACCGGCCATCCCATATATGGGATCCGAACCCGTTGCCTTGGTGTTATCAATACCGCACTCTACCGAGTGAGCCACAGGCCGGCCCTCAACTTCCCCCTTTGAATCTCGTTCTCTGGTCTACAAAATGGTCAGGGGAGTGAAGCCCTAGTTAAGCGATAAAGGTCTGGTGGCTGGACACACCCCTTCCTGATACCTGGCCTGGGCCCTGAGGAGCCTGGAAGAATGGGCTGACCAAGGTGCCAGGAGGTGGGGGCATGGTGCTAATGCCCAGTGTCACCTGCACCCAAGACCAAAGTCCTGCCCAATTTCCCCACCCAAGGGTCAGAGGTCCCTGGGCTTAGGCCTAGTCTTCTGGGAGGCTGAGGGTGACAAGCTAGGTCCCAGGAACTGGGCTTCTAAAAGGGCCCAAGGCAGGTGGCTGGGCCCTGGGCTCCGGGATGAGGGAGAGGTCAGAACCAAGCAGGCCAGGGCACCTGCAGGGAGGCCCTAGGCAGGGAAGGGCAAATTCCCCTGAGTCCAGCCCATTCTCCAGGGCCCTGACCCGTACTGATCCTTCTTCCTCCAGGGCTCCAGCCAGCCCCCACTCTGAGCTCCACTCAGGGGGACTCGAGCTGACCTGAGACAAGTCTGGCGCTACAGGGCAGTACCTCCCTCGTGCGCTCCCTCCCAGTCGGGTTCTGACAGTAGCTCCCGGGAGAATTCGAACCCGTGAAGGGGAGGTAAAGGAGGTGGGGGATGGGAGTGGACGCGGCGACGGCGGCGGCAAGAGAGGCTGGACGTGCGACCTCCACCCTCCTCCCTCCAGTGGACACTCGGACGCCCACCTCCTCCGGGGCTGCCCGGCACTCACCTCTCTCGGGCGCTGCAGTCCGGGCCACCTCGCCGCGGGCGGCATCAGCGGCCTGCGGGACGGTCCATGCGGCCAGGGGGGAGGGGAGGGGCGCAGGGGTCCCCAGGGGGTGCGGTACAAAGAGGGATGGGTGCAAAGAGAGGGGAGNAGCGATGGAGACTGGGCCTGGGCCCCTCGCAGCAGTAAGCATTCATTCATTCATTCATTCACAAACATTCTTTGCCACTGACAACGTGACAGGCCCTGTTCTGGGGTCAACTGGTAAGAGCAGTTCATTACTGTCAAGGAGTTCTCAGTTGGCTGGGAGCAGACTGACAGGCCAACCGACAGTCGCAAAGAAATAATTGATAAAAGTGGAGAGGTGGGCCGGCCCGTGGCTCACTCGGTAGAGTGTGGTGCTGATAACACCAAGGCCACGGGTTCGGATCCCATTTAGGATCGCCGGTTGGCTCACTGGCTGAGCGTGGTGCTGACAACACCAAGTCAAGGGTTAACATCCCCTTATCGGTCATCTTTAAAAAAAAAAAAAAGAAAGAAGAGGGATGGGATTTAAAAAAGGGGGGGGGGGGCCGGCCCGGGGCTCACTCGGGAGAGGGGGGTGCTGATAACACCAAGGCCCCGGGTTCGGATCCCATGTAGGGATGGCCGGTTTGCTCACTGGCTGAGCGTGGTGCTCTCAACACCAAGTCAAGGGTTAAGATCCCCTTACCAGTCATCTTTTTATAAAAAAAAATAAAATAAAAATAAAAAATATAAAAAGTAAAAATAAAAAGGGGGGGGGAGAGGTAGTGTACAAGGTGAACAGGAAGCAGAAAAGAAGGGAGGGCTAGTGGGAAGAATTCATAGAGCGGGACCCAGGCGGAGGGAACAGCATGCACAAAGGCAGGGAGGATGAGAGAGCTTCTGGGAACTATAAATAGCTTAGTACTGCTGCAGCTTGCAGTGTGGGTGGGGGAGAGTGGTGGGACATGGGTTCCTCCAAGCGGAAGGGGGCAAGAGAGATCCAAACAGCCTCATGGGGCTTTCCTGGACTTTATTTTCAGGTTGGAGGCAATAAGGAATTTGTCAGTAGCTGTGTGACCTTGGGCAAGTTCCTTAACCTCTCTGTGCTTTAGTTTCCCCATTTGGTAAAACGGGGAAATACTACCACCAATTTTTTTTTCTTTCCTTTTTTGTCTTTTTTACTGACCGATAACGGGATCGCAACCCTCGGTGTCGTGCCCGTACCGGGGACCGGCAACAGGATCGCAACCCTCGGTGTTGCGCCCACACCGCGCTCAGCCAGTGAGCGGGAACCGGTCTCCACATGGGATCCGAACCCTCAGCTGGAGCGCCGGCGGCGCACTCTCCAGTACGCCACCAGTCCGGACCATACCACCAACTTCTTAAGATTTTGTGGAAAGGAAATAAGTTAATATGTTTAAAGTGCTTAGTGTACAGTGGCTGGCACATGGTGAGCCCTTAATTAAGTATGGGCTGTTATTATATATCATTGTTAATGAGGAGCAGTGAGGTGATCTGCTCTGAGCTACAGAAGCAGTGTGGTCAGGCATTGGGGGGGGACAGCATGGGGATGCAATGATGAGGGGGCGACCAGAGACTTGAGTTTAGGCAGGAGATGTCACGACACTTTCTAGGGACTGGGCCCTGAAGGAAGGGTCAGGCATAGGTGGGTAGAGAGGAGGGGGCATTGTTGGATGGGGGAAGTTGGGTTCAAATCTCAGAGTTAATTCTTGGCTGGGCCACTTACTAGCTGTGTGACCTACGGTTGGTTACCTAAGGTCTCTGAGCTCAGTTTCCTCTTTTGTAAAATCAGGCTCAGAATACACCTCCCGCATGAGAGATGGTGCAGATTCGACAAGATAGCAGCCTGGGGATGAGAGGGTGCTCTCATAGATGGTTTCCCTTTCTTTCCTCTGAGGTCAAGATTGAATGATAATATGGGGCCGGATGGGGGCCACCTCTAAGTCAAAAGGAAGGCACTTCAGCAGCTCTGCAAAGGCTTCTGGAAGGGAGAAATTGACATCTCCTCCCCTCCCCTGGCTGAATTGGTTGGCAGAATGGGAAAAAAAGGACTGTAGGGTTTTTTTGGGAAAATACTCTAATCCCCTGTTCCAGATTAGTCACCAACCCATCTTTCTTTAACCCCAAATCCACCTGATTTTTTTTTTTTTTTTGGCGGCTGGCTGTTACAGGGATTGAATGCACTTGCTTCTTTTCCAAATGTGCTGTAGCCCAGCATGTGAACTTTGGAGTCAAATAGACCTGTATTTGAATCTTGGCTCCACTTCTTCTCAGCACAGTGATAAATTTTTTAACCTTCCTGACCCCCAGGCACTGGGGATAAAACCATGAACAAATCAATAAAGGGCTCCAGCCTGCAGAACTATCCTCTAGTGGAGGAATCAATTAACTTCCAATCTCATCATTTATTCATTCATCCACTCACTTAACAAATACTTACTGAGCACCTACTAAGCGCCAGGCGTTGTTCTGGCTGCTGGAGATGGATTGAGCAAGACCGCCATGGTTCTTGCTCAAGAGGATAAATAAATAACGACACGACCAGACACTGTGGTACAAAGACGATTAGTGGTCAATGGACTGGGGGAGATGGCTGTCAGCTGCCAGATCCCAAGAAGAGACTGAACCAGTGTTGGAGGAGTGGGAGAGGGTGTGCCAAGTGGAGGGTACAGGATGGTTAAAGACACTGAGGCTCAGGGGCCACCCATGGCTCACTTGGAAGAGCGTGGTGCTGACAACACCAAGTCAAGGGTTAAGATCCCCT
>NW_007731006.1:10086-21464 GCF_000696425.1 Galeopterus variegatus | reverse complement strand
AGCAATGGGGAGCCATTAAAAGATTGGAAGCGGGGATGTGCATGATGGAGAGTGAAGGTCAAAAAGCCATTGGGCCGGCCCGGTGGCGCACTGCTGTAGTGCGCCGCTTGGGAGCGTGGTGGCGCTCCCGCCGAGGGTTTGGATCCCACATACAGACCGGTTCCCGCTCACTGGCTGAGCGAGGTGCGGGCGCAGCTCCGAGGGTTGCGATCCCTTGCCGGACATGAAAAAAGACAAAAAGGAAAAAAAAAAAAAGCCAGGGAGGAGGCCGTTTCGTGGTCCAGACCAGTGATGGTGGGTGTGCGTCCTGTTGGAAGCAGTGGGACAGAGGAGAAGTGGATGGACAAAGGAGGGTCCCAGAGGAGAGTGACAGCTCTGTATGAGGAGCTGTGTGTGGAGGAAGAAACTCTGAAATCCTGAGGAGACTCCTCAGGTGTGACCAGAGATCCTGAGGGAAAGGTGGTGCTGTTTGCTGAGACGGGAGAACCTGGGGAGAGGGGCAGGCTGGGGGCAACTCTCGAGAGCTCCATTTTGGACAGACTGAGTTTGAGATACTATGGTGTGTTAGTTTCACGTTGTTTCTAACAGAATACCTGAAATTGGGTAATTTATAAAGAAACAAAATTTATTTCTTATGGTTTTGGAGGCTTGGAAGTCCCAGGTCAAGGGAGCACATCCGAGGAGGGCTTTCTTCCCGGTGGGGACTCTCTGCAGAGTCCCGAGTGGTCACAGGGCATCACATGTCAACAGGACAAGAGCATCCTGATGTCCTTGCTTGTCCTCCTTATAAAGCCACTAGTGCCACTGCAGTGATAACCCATTAATCTACGAATGGATTAATCCAATTGTGAGGGCAGGGCCCTCAAGATCCAATCACCTCCCAAAGGCCCCACCTTTCAGATATGTCAGATTTCCCGTCTTAACACTGTTACAATGGAGATCAAGCTTCAATATGAGTTTTCAGGGGACATTCAAACTATAGTACATGGAGATGTCGAGTTTGCATTTGAAACCAAGCACTAGCTTCCCAAGACTGGGCCACTCGTCCCTGGCATGGTGGGTCCTGCCCTAGGGAAATAGAGAAAAAGAGGAGAGGCTGGAGACCTGCTGGATGTGGGGAATGGGTAAGAAGCTCGGGACTTCTGGCTGCATTTTGATGGTGGAGCCAACTAGGCTCGCTGCAGGCAGAGTTGGGCTGGTCGCTGGAAGTCAGTGCTGAAGCACCTTTAAGGGTGGACTGTGCTCCCAGGGTCACCTGGGGAGGGAAGGGCCTCTCCTCTCTCTGTCCCGCCTCCTCCCCTCCCCCATCCTCTCTGCTGTGAGATGACAGTTTAGAGAAGCTGGTGTGAAATAGCTTGAAACTCAGACGTCTGGGCGGTCCCCCAGGGCAGAAAACAGGAAGCCAAGATTAAAGGCAGATTTCCAGCAAAGTCCCCTTCTACTTCCTGCAGAGCAGGTGCTCAGGCTGAGCTGGCTGCAGCAGAGGGGCCCGGCCAGTTTCCCTTGTTGACAGCACCTCCAGGTGTCCCGCAGTGGCCGGCCCTCCAGATTTGGGAGCTGTTCTTTGACCTTGTCATCACTATCCCCTCCAGGGAGCTTCTGCCCAGGCCTTTGGGGAATAAGCCACCTCTGGAAAGAGGCTGTGGAAGGAGCCATGACTGGGAAAGAGCCCTAGTGGTGGCACAGACCGAAAGCAGGTCCTGGGCACACCCGGGAGGCAGTGGGACCAAGCAGAAAGGGCACGGGCATCCACTCAGTCCTGGTGTGAATCCCACTTCCTTCCTGCGGGGTCTCACCGAGCTGTGGGTTGTGGGGGAGGGGGAGGATTGAGAGGTGAAAGTGGTGGAAAAAGGCACTTAAGGGAAGGCAGCCAGGGAGATCAGATCAGCGCTGGGGACTGAGCGAGAGTCTGTAGGGAAGGGCAGGAAACCAGGAGAAAGCGAGTGGCCACAGTGGCCCCTACCCCCTCAATGCCAGGGGCAGCTTGGCTTGGCAGCCAAGCTGATGTCCACATCTGCCAAAGGCTCAGGCAGCCAGGGGCCTGGATGGGCCTCCCCTGTGACCTCTTCCCCGCCCTGACCCATGGGAGAGCAGACTCCCGGAGATTCCACCAAGTCAAGCTGCTGAGCCTGCTTCGTGCTGGGGTGAAGCCTTGGCTGCCAGATAACCCCTCTCACTCTCCTTAGGGAGCTTGAGCTCCCACCTTCCAAAGCTGTCCTTGGGAGGAAGTGTGCCTGGCTGAATCTAGGGGAGTCACACATTGAAAACCTCCCTCCTAAGGCTGGATAAGTTTATCATGAGGACAAGGTATTGGCCTGGGAGACCCAGGTTCTAGGGACAGACTTTGCACCTGACTTTGGGAAAGTCCTTCCCCTATTGGCCTCAGTTTCCCTACCTGTGTACCAAAGGGTTGGATTTGGTAATTGGCAGGTGTGACTCCTTGTGCACAAGTGGAGGGCCCTGGGGCTGCGGGTGGGTGGGGGCTGCCAACCGCCTGCAATTTCTGTCCGCCAGAGACCAGGGAACTACCTAAGCACCTACTAAATGTCAGGTACTTTATTATTACTGATGATAATACCTGATGTTTACTGAGCACTTACTATGCACAAGCACTTTTCATGTCATACTGAAGTCTGTCCTCTCCAGGACACCAGTTTGCTCCAAATGGATTCCCTAAGAAGTAAGTCTTTGTTTCCATCATGATGGAGGTAGAAGTCCTGGTGGTGGTGGTTTGGTGGCTTCGTGGCTTTAGGGGTGTTAGTGCTGGTGGTGACCCAAGTGGGAGGCCATTGGGAGCTGGAGGACCCCACTCTCGAGGCCTGAAGCAGCCTGGACTCAGGGCCTCCACCACCACAAGGGTCAACTGACTGACCCCTGACCTCAAAGTTCATGGGTCCTGAGCGTCTCGATTTGGTATCTCCCTGGATAGGGCAGATTCAGAGCCAAGTCTATGACACAAATTGGCCAAGATACCTGGTGATGGAGTTTGGATGTGTTGTCCCCTCCAAAGCTCACGTGGAAATTTGATCCCCAATGTGGCAGTGGTGGAAACTGACTGAGTCATGGGGGCGGATCCCTCATGAATGGATGAATGCTCTCCCTGGGGGGGACGGGGATTAATGAGTGAGTTCTCCCTCTATTAGTTCCTGGGAGATCTCGTTGCTTAAAAAGACCCTGGCACCTCCTCTCACTCTCTTGCTTCCTCTCTCTTGCTTCCTCTTGCCATGTGACCTGCTTGTACCTGCTGGCTCCCTGCCACTTTCCACCTGAGGCCCGTGCCAGATGCAGCTGTCCCAGAATCGTAAGCCAAATCAACGTCGTTCCTTTATAAATTAGCCAGTCTCAGGTATTTCTGTTATAGCAACACAAAATGGACTAACAAACCTGGAATCCTTGCAAACTGTCTCAGCGCCTCCCCCACGCACATGCTTCTTTCCTCCCGTGTCTCTGTCTTTGGGAATGTTCTGTTAGTGCGGGCACAGAGTTCAACGAGGTGGTGCAAGTTCCCAGGAGGGATGCACAGGGGCAACGTGAGTGCAGAGCGGAGGAGCCCTCCTCCTCGCCTGAGTGCTCAGATGCTGCTGCAGAGGTGCCTGTGAGGCTGGCAGAGGGGACAACAGGAGCAGAGGCGCTGCAGCTGGAAGGCGTTGAGCTTTGGGAGGACGGACACAGGCCAGGAGAAGGTGGGGTACAGGGCATGGGGGGCAGGGCCTTGGGAGCAGAGGCCCAGTGGCCAGAGCCTGCAGGCCCTCTGTGGACCATGGGAGTCTTTGGACTTCTTCCCCAGTGTAGAAGGCCCTCCTGCAATTACAGGGTTTCATCACAGCCTCTACTGATCAGATTTGCATGTTAAAAAGATCACTTCTCCTTGTAGGTGGAGAATTGCCTGGGTGTTTCTCCAGAAGCCTCTCAGGGAAGCTTGGATGACCTGTCCCTCTGTCCCAAGGCTGGATCCCTCCCCTCTGCTGTGGTCCGGAAGTGGCCTCCTCAGCGTTACAGCTTTGACTACCCCCTTAGTGCTGGTGTCCTGATCTGCTGCTGGAAGCTGAAGCCTGGTGCTTAAATGTAGTTTGAATGAATCAGTGACATGAGCTTCAATTAATAATAATAATAATAATAATGATGATGATGATGATGGGCAACACTTATAAGACATATAAAGTGTCATTTGTTCCTCCCACTATATTTACAACATAGATATTATTGTTACCTCCATTTTGCAGATAAGGAGACCGAAGAGGGATTTAACAAGGGAGCTCCGGGTAGGGGAGAAGGACCCAGGATGCCATCCCATCATTTTTTTTTTTTTGGTGGTTGGCCAGTACGGGGATCTGAACCTGTGACTTTGGCATTATAAGGCTGTACTCTAACCACATCCCATCCTTTTCACCCAATGTATTTTGGCAGCTTCCAGGTTAGAGTCCTGGCTTCACCCCTGCCCAGCTGTGTGACCTTAAGCTAAAGTCACTGAAACTTTCTGAGCCTCAGTTTCCTCATCTCTTAAATGGGAATGAGAGGACCCCCCTCCCCCACGGGGGACTTGTGATGCTAAACTGAGATGGTGTAAAGTTAATCACATAACACGGTGCTTTGGCACAGGGCAAGCTTCCACTCACAGGCAGTTGGAGGCATATTTTTTCTCTCACTCGTAAAACAGGCTTTGAAGTCCCAGCTCTCCCCCGCTGTCCTCTAACGGTTCAATCAGGCTCTCCAAGGGTAGTGCCAGGGCTTTTGTCTGCTCCTGAGCCTACGGTTTCACAGTGGCTGATGAATTGAAAACCCTCATTCACCCATTCACCCAATACCGAGGGCATGTTTACTACTGTCCAGGCACTGGAGCAGCTGGGGTTGGGCAGGACCAGAGCTACCTGGTTCCCACCTGCAGTCCTGGCTCACAAAGGCTTTTGCAGGCTGACACTTCCCCTCGGTGCTGCCCAGAGACCTTCACCTGCCAGGTGTCATCTTTGCAATGGACCAACCTCAACCCAGAAGTCCCCAAGCTCTGCTTGCTGATTGGAGGCTGTAGTTGGTGCTGTTCTGGCTTCCTCATAGGAACTGTAGGGAAAAGCTAGGAAAGAGGCCCTGGGGTCGTCTGTGCTGCAAAGGTTGGAGACCAGGCCCAGAGTGGGGCAGGTGAGAAAGAGCGGGAGATTTGCTGGGGCTACAAAGAGACAGCAAATGGGTGCCGGTGAGGCTCAGGCCCAGCTTTTGCAAATCACATATGTATCCGCCCGCCCAGGTGTTGCACCTGTGAATAAGTGTGTGTGCCAACACTTGTCCCTGTCAGAGATTAGGGGAGCTTTGGTGAGACCTCTCATCTGGTTGGGGATGGGGTGGAGCTGGGTAGGAACGTGATCCTCCCTGAGCTGAAGGACGCTCTGGAAGCCACCTGTGAGCCAGGGACGAGGCCTGGAGGGCCCTTTCTCAGGGGGCTCTGGAGAACCTGGAAGGAAACGCTGCTTCCCTTCGGTTCTTAAGCCCCTCAGAATTTCGTTCTGGAAAGTGGTGTCTGGGTGGGGTGAGCTCCGTGGGGATAGAGACTGGCTCCTTTTCTCTGTCTCTCCACGGGGCGGCACAGAGCCTGTGGCAGTAAGTGTATGTTGAATGAATAAGCGAGTGGCCGAATTCTCCTTTGGGTCTCTGCTGTCTCTTCTGCTGCAGGGCTCAGGGCTCCCATTCCAAGGAGAAGATCCTCGCCTGCATCCCTATTGTCCTTTCCCCAGTCTGTCTTCTTGGACCCTGAACCTCTGGGTCTCCAAGAGCACCCTCCCCCACATGGAGGTAGCCCCGGGGGTCCCAGTCATCTCTCTCTCCGGCCAGGGCCAGTTTTTGGAGTGATGGCCTCTCCTCCGTGAAAGAACTCCCACCTTGACCCTGGGGCCACGCTTTGGCTTTCACACGCACGTCAGTTGGGAGTGCGCTTGCAGCCTCAGAGAGAAGGCTGGCCTGCCTGAGTCGGGCGCTGAGAACCACCCCCTGCCTGGGGCCTAGTGCCTTCAAGTCAGCCAGGGCCAGGCTGTGTGACATCGGGAAGCAGGGCCCCAGATACCAGGGTCCCTGGGAGATAATTTTCAGGGGCAGCATCCTGTTCAAACCACATCGGAGGCCTCATCTTCCCTGCGTGGCTGCCATTTCCCCAGCTTGGTTCTGTCTCTTCTGTTGCTCTTGTGAGCAGCACATTTACTTTTGCTGATTTTAACCGGATGTCAGTTTCTGTTATTGGTGACTTAGAACCCTGGCTGGTCCCCCCTCCCCCACCCCCATCGTGGCAGGCAGAGGATGAAGTAAGGTCTTGCGTGGGAAGTGCCAGATTCATAGCAGAGATTAGACAAAGGCCATTGTCTTCCCCTTGCACTCCGAGCCACTTTTAGAATCGAGTTGGTCTCTCTGATGGCGCTGGCCTGTTGGTCTTGGCAGGTCTGAGGGGGAACGGCGCCTCCTGGTGGCCAGAGTGCAGATCCCAAGGCGAAAGAGAAGAGGGGGGGAGGCAGGGCAAAGTTACAGGGCCCTGGCCACCAGCCCCAATGCCACGCCTGGGGAGCAGGTGCATGTCCGATCTGGAAAAGCTGGACTGTTAAGAGCCTGGAGAGGACCCCATCGCAGGCTTGATTGGGGCCAGGGCCAGAGCCGACTGGGAGCGTTATAGGGCAGGTGCCGGGCAGGGCTGGCCCAGTGGATAAGGGCAGGGGACCAAGGGAAGCTGGAAAGGAAGGAGATAAGGCCATTTCCAGAAAGCCTGGGTGGTTGTTCATCCATTCACAGAACAGCAGAAACAAGCCTTTTCAGAAACCACCCCCAGTGGCCCTTGTCTGGCTCTAGAAGGGCTTTTCTAGAAGGGTGTTGGTGGGGACAGCCAGATCAGCACATGGCTGTCAGCACTCCCCAGAGTCCCGTACTTTGGACTGCTCCCTGATTCCACGGCCACCACCATGCTGGCCCTTGGGATTCCTGGACCTGCCTCAGCATTGCTGACACCCCCGGATTTTCCTGAATTAAAAGGCAAGGCGAAGATGGGCAGAAAGTCCCACTTTGTTGAGCACCTACTGTGTGCTGAGCGTTTGTACATTTGCTCTCATGTGATCATTATCCTTTAAGGATACAGTAGCATCTAGATCTTATCTGTATGGTAAGAGAGACCCACAGAGGGCAATTTTCAGAACCACTCGTAATCCTGGGCTCTTCCTCCTGCCCCACGAGGGGGTCCCTGGATGGCAGCTGCAGAGGTCCCCGGCCCCAGGTCCTGGGTTTGCTTGGCAGTTAAGGACTGTGAGCTGGGGAGATATTTGCCTCCTGCCTGCCAGTCTCCCATCGAGGCATATGGGAGGTACTAGTGCAGGGTGGTCTACTGCTGGAAACAGGGCAGGAAGGTCTGGTTGCAATGGCCCTGGACTCCAAGGTGGGAGGTAGAAATGGGGCATGGGTGGGGGCAGGGCCAGGAAGGAGGTGCATGACAGGGCAGGCTGAAGTCAAACTTCTGGCTTCACAGTCTGCCTTGAGCTTTCTCAGCAGGGTCTGGCATGGCCCAGGCCCTTTTAGGGGCAGCGTGGGGTATTGGTGCCAGGTTGGAGTGTCATGCGTTGGTCCAGGCAATTCTGCATGAGCTGCAATAACTATCAGCAGCTTGAGGTTACAGCCATGTCTGCAAATGACAAGAGGTGTCATCCTGGGCAAGTGACCTCCCCCTCTGCACCTCTGTCCCCATCTTCCCATTGGACAGGGGCACACTGCCCCCACAGAGTGCTGTGTGGACTGAGTGGGGTAAAGCACCAGGAGAGGCCCGGCATTGAACAGGTGTCAGGGAACTTTGGCTGATCCTCAAGTGGAATGAAGGGGGAAGCCGGACACCAGGCATATCCAAGATTGTGGAATTTAATTCCTTTGAATACAAGATCCTTGAGAAGAGGTGGGTGGGGGTGCAGGTCCTTGTAGAACTGGCTGCTCCACCTCTGTGCTTTTGGTGGCCCTGTAACCCTCGTTTGTTCATCTGTTGCTGCAGGTAAGCCAGCAGGGAGTCCCAGGAGAATAGGACGTGTCTGCATATCGGTGTTCCCAGTGCCTCCTGCACAGAAGAGATGATGGGCTAGCCTTGGGCATAGTGAGCTCCCTGTCCCTAGAAAGTGAACTCCTGGAAGGGGACCGGACGAGGAATTTCTACTTCATATGGGACTATGAAGACCAAGCCAAGGAACGACAGGGAGGGAGTGAAGGGACAATCCTCTGGCCACTCTTAGTGGTTTCTCCAGAATTTCTGTATAAGAAAGACTTGAGACTTGTTTTGAAGCTGCGTTTGCAAAACACACTCCCTTTTCCTTAGATCGCCTACTTATTTGAGCTGGGGTGCCCAGGACTGGGGGTGAAGGTCCCAGCTCTGGGAAGCATGTGTTTCTCTGAGTGGCCACAAGGGGGCAGCCCAGATTGCATTCCCACTGCTCCAGCTCCCAGAACCAGAGGGTGGGGAGCAGATTCTGGTCTGAGAACAGGGCTGGGGGCAGGAAGAGGGGGCAGAATCGTGCAGCGGTGTGGCCGGGGGTGGGGAATGGTCAGTCTCCTCCCCACAGATCACATACCCAAGTTTTCTTAGAGGAGGGGCAGGCAAGGTAGGAAGCTTTCCTTTGAACATGGGATCCTGTGATTGGAAAAAGTTTGCAGAATTTGAAGACTATGGTTGTAGAGGGTCTAGGGAGCCTTCTCGCTTGGCATTTTGGGCCACATTCCCCCTCTTCCAGGGCAGAGAGAATGTGACAGTAAGGCTACTGGGAGGAAGGAGGCCTAGTGCACAGGAAGAGAGGAACCCCCTGCGGGCAGCACTGGCCCCCAGGTGGGAAGCATACTCCAAGCTCGTGGTGAGCTGGTGGAATATGTGGGACTGGGGGCCTTCCTGGAGCCCCTCTGTCATCCCCTGGGTGGTAGGACCATGTGTAGTGTGTGTGCTCATTTGAGAGCTCCTGGTCTCTGCCCAGGTGAGCCCTTTCTGGGTGAGGAGATGGTGGGGGGAGTAGCTGGGGGAGAAGGCAGCCCCTTGTCAAGCTCATCAGGTGCATCCCTGGGCATGCAGGACAGAGAGGGCCAGAACTCCCTTGGTCTCCTAGTTGGGGGTGCAGAGCAGGGGATAGAGAGCCCAGCCAGAGCCCAGCAGATACCCTCTGGCTGGCAAGGAGAGGATCTTGCGTAGCTGTGGGGAGCTCGGCAGGTGCCAGGACAAGATCCTGCAGCCGTGGGACAGTTGGAGGCTGGGAGGGGGGCTGGCAGGGCAGGGTGAAGGCTGGGTTTTTAGTTTTGTCCATACACAAGCTTCCTAGGTGACTATCTAGACCTCAGTTTCCCCATCTGTGTCATAAGGGTCACTCATTCCTTCATTGACTGCACATTTACCTAGTGTTCAGCTAAGGGCAGGGGCTTTGCCACCCCACACTGCTGGGTTTGACTCCCTTCCCTGCCACTTACTTGCTGGGCAATCTTGGCACTTTGTGTGATGTCTCTGAGCCTCGGTTTCTTTATCTGTAAAAAAGGGGTGAATAATAATATGAGCCCCATACGGTTGTTATGAGGAAAACGAGAACAGGTTGCTGTCCTCAGAGGGTGCTCGGTACAAACACACAGAGAATGCTGTGCACATAAGCAGCTCCAGATGCACAAGGACACGCATACTTGGGATTGTACACGAACAAAGCAGCTGTTCAAGGCCTGGGGTGGGGGTGGAGTAAAGAAAAGGAGGGTCTGATCCCAAGCCCAAGGTGACCACAGTAAATTAGTGGCTCAGCTGTCTGCGGGCTGTGGTTGGTGCTCACGGCACGTGTGTACACAGCAGCACATGCGTGCAGCATCTTCTCTTTTCCCCTCCCTCAGTCCCTGAGATGGGGGGTTACAGAGCCAGGGGAGTGGCCAACTTCTTCCCACCTTCCCTCCACTGCTGGTCTCTGCAATCCTGCAAAAGGTCCCAAAATAGCTGGAATAGCACTCAGCTCATGATTGGAGCCAAAAGATCAGGTTTCGGTTCCGGCTCTCCCCCTGTACGTGGGAAGCCATCTCCCCTCTCTCAGCCTCTGTCTCTCCTCCTCTAAAATGGGACTATTCCACAGTGAAGCTATGCCTGCCCCGAGAGGGGTGGTAATTGGCCCACAGGCACACAGTGAGCCCTTTCCTGCCTCGGGGCCTTTGCAGGTGTTGGTCCCGCTGCCTAGAACTCTTCTTATTTCATCGTCCTTCCTCCGAGAAGCCTGTCCTGATCCACCCGTCCAGTCATCCTCCATGTGTTTCTCCATAGCACTCATTAGAATTTGTAACTGGGTATTTATTTGTATGTGTTCTTTTTTAGTGTCTGTCTCTTCACTAGACCGTCCGCTTCGTGAAACCACGCTCATATTTGCTCACGTTTGTTCACTGCCGTAGCTCCACCAGCCAACGCAGCACAGCATCTGGTACATAATGGGCGTTTAATCAAGGCTATACAAATTGCTTCGTTTGAAACAGAAAATCTGTACACATGGTACAAAGTCCAAAAGTTAGAAAAGGATCAAATCTCCCTCCGACCCGTGTCCCCTGGACATCTATCACCTTCTCTAGAGAAGAAACTTTCCTTCTCTTGTACATCCTTCCAGGATATTCTCTGAGTATACATGTATTAGCATATGTCTGTGTTTAAAAACATAAGTGGTAACAAAACTATATACCTTGTTCTGGAGAATCTTTCATGGCATGCATAGTATTTTGTATGGCTCTATAATAATTTATTTAGTCATTTTCCCGATTATTGGAATTAATGGAATGTTGCAACAAAAATCCTTGAACACGTTATTTGTGCAAGCGTAACGTAAATTTCTAGAAATGGAATTGATGCATCAAAGGGCGTTTACTTTAACATTTTTCACAGGTATTGTCAAATGTATATTTTAGAGCCTTACTTTTTTATTGTGATAAAATGCACATAAACTTTACTATCATTTACGCTTTTTAAGCATACGGTTCAGTGGTATTAAATACACGCATAACATTGTGCAGCCATCAACACCATCCATCCCCACAGCTCTTTTCATCCTGTAAAACTGAAACTCTGTACCCAATAAATAATAACTCCCCATTTGCCCGTCTCCCCAGCCCCTGGCAACCACCATTCTACTTTCTGTCTCTGTGAATTTGACCACTCCAGGTACCTCGTATGAGTGGAATCACACAGTATTTGTACGTTCGTGGGTGGCTCGTTTCACTTAGCATATATCTAGAGCTTTGCTTTTTAACCACAATTCACTTCCTCCAATAATGAATCTGAGTGCCTGTTTTCAACGTCCTTGCCAAACACCGTATATTATTGGATGTTTCATCTTTGCCAATCTGATTGGTAAAAAGTTCTATGTCATTTTAGTTTTTTTGTTTTTGTTTTT
>NW_007731006.1:5246-9886 GCF_000696425.1 Galeopterus variegatus | reverse complement strand
GGTTGCGATCCGTTGCCGGTCATGAAAAAAGACAAAAAGGAAAAAAAAAAAAAAAGATAACCTGAGCCAATCAAACTCCCCTCTCAAGAACCTGAACTAAGAGACGCAAAGGAAAGATCTGGTTGGTGGTAGATGCTTGGGACAAAAGGAGTTGAAGATCTGAACCGGACAGTCTGTGATGCCTGGAGAAATCACTTCCTTTCCCCATGAGACAGAGGTGGGATTCCCAGCCCAGGTGTTTTCCACCATTTCATCTTTGCCAAAATTACCCGTCCCCACTGCAACGCACTTCAGTTTGCCAGACCCTCGCTGGGTTTTGCTCACAGACTTCAGTGAGGCTGGCAGAACAGGGGTCATTGTTCGTAGCCTGATTGTCAGGTTTATGGTGCTGGAGAAGACCTCAGAGGTGGCTGAGGGGGAGGGACTTGCCCCAGGTCACCCACGCCTAGAACCTGAGCTCAGGTCTCCTAACCTCCAGCTGAGCACTCTTTACACACGGTTCATTGATCCAGTTGCATTTCCAAGCTGTCCTGTTCTATGCAGACAAGTCCTGACCCAGGGGGTGAACCACAGGCAGGGAAGAGACACTGGACATGGTATAGGGCAAATGGCACAGCCCCGAGTCCCTTTCCCACCAGTTCCCAGCTCGTGCTTTCTGATCCTTTAAAGTGGGTGCTGTGGGTTAAATGTGTCCCACAAAGGTTCATGTGTTGAGGATTTGATCTCCATTGTAACAGTGTTAAGGTGGGAAATCCTAGTGTGGTAATTGAAACGTGGGACCTTTAGGTGATTAGATTGTGAGGACCGTGCCCTTGTGAATGGATTCATCCACTGACGGTTTATGGGCACGGTCATGATGGCTTCATAAGGAAAGTGAGCAAGAAGCTTAGCTCTCCCTTGCTCAGCCATTTACCATGCAACTTCCCGGTGGCCACGGGACCCTGCAGGGACTTCCCAGCCAGAAGAAACCCTCACCAGATGTGTTCCCGCCTTTGGACTTCCCAGCCTTCAAACTATAAGACATAAATTTCATTTCTTTATAAATTACTCATTTTCAGTTGTTCTGTTACAAACAACAGAAAACGGACCAATACAATGGGTATAATGGTGTCCACTTCCCAGGGTTGTTGTGAAAACAGCCTGAGATGACGTGTGTCCAGGGCCTGTCCAGGAAGGGGCAGGATGGAACTGGTCCAGTCTGCCTCCAGCCTGCTGTGGGGGACAGGAATGGTGAGCAGGGGAACAAAGTCTCCGTGTCCAATCCCTCCTACTCCGTGTCTTGGCTCTGGCCAGAGGGGAGCCCTAAGCCAGCCAGTTAAAGATTGGCCAGGTATGCGTGAGAGGCAGGCCACCTCCTGACCACAGGGAGCCAGATGGGGCAGTGATCCTTGGATGATCTTTGGGTCATCTCAGGCCTGTCATGAAATTCCCCAGGGTACTGGGCCTTGCCGAATGTCTGCTTGTTTTTTGGGGGGGTCTTTACATGTGCCACTCGGGTGCATTAGTGAACTTCTCACTAGTCTAGGGGCTCTGGAGGATAGGGCCATGTCCCCCTCAAACTGGAGCTCCCAGGGCTAGGCCTTGTCTCCTCCCTCAGACAGGACCAGGTTGTTTTTTCCTGAGACTCCCAGGGCTGGGCTGTGCCTCTTCCTGACGCCCACGGAGAGTTATGTTCCCTTCAGTTAGGGATCCCACAGAAGGGCTCTGCCTCCCTCCTCAGACTGGACCTTCAGGACAGGGGCCATGTCTGTGGGATCTCCCAGGACAAGGCTGTGTTTCCTCCCTGACAATGGATCACAGGACAGGGCCATTTCTTCTGGGACTTCAGGGGCTGGGCTGTGTCTTCCTTCTCAGATGGGACTCTCAGGGTACCCTGGAATCACGCTGTAGCCAGGTGGCTCCTCTAAGCATAAAGCTGTGCCCTCGGAAATTAAGGGGCATGGTAATTTTCTCCTCAGACTGGAGCCCTCAAGCAGGGCTGTGTCTCCTTTGTCTGTCTGTGACATCCAGGGCAGGGTCATGCCCTGCTCAGTCTGAGAGACGAGCTGGGCCTTCTCTGTCGGCTGAAGATTGCTGGAGGAGTTTGTTTTGGGTTCGAAGACAGGCATGGACACAGACAGTCGGATCTCAGGGAGGTGCTTCCTCCTGTTAGGGGGTTAGTATACACTCCAGCTGATTTTACTTCATAAATGTATTATTTTCTTCAAAGCCACAGGTAGCCATGGTTACTTCCAGAATGTTGGGGCAACAATACCAGTGGATGGAGTCTTTGAAAATGAAGGTCTGGCTCATTTTCATCTCACCTCAGAGAATCATAATTTGTAGGACAGGTACAGTTGAGCTTGATTAGTAATAAAAAAGCAAAAATTAACTGAAGGAACTCTTCAGCAATAGTGCAGGAGCATGGGCCGGCCCCGGGCGCAACACCGAGGGTTGCGATCCCGTTGCCGGTCCTGGCCCGGTACGGGCGCTACACTGAGGGTTGCGATCCGTTGCTGGGCACGAAAAAGAAAAAAAAGACAAAAAAAGAGTGCAGGAGCACACAGCAGACAGCAGCCTGTATCGCCCAAGGGTGGCATTGCAGCCTGGCTCCAGCTGTCTTTGCCCTAAGTTCTCAGACAGGAGAAGTGGTAGGAGTCGGGGCCCAGCAACTACGCATATGGTGATCTCAACAGGGCTGCTTGGAAAGGGTGCTGGCAGGGTCACAGCCCTGTATGTCTTTTTGTGTGTGTGTGTGTGTGTGACTCGTAAGGGGATCGCAACCCTTGGCTTGGTGTTGCCCGCACCGCGCTCAGCCAGTGAGCATGCCGGCCATGCCTATATAGGATCTGAACCCGTGGCAGGAGCGCCACTGTGCTCCCAGTGCCGCACTCTCCTGAGTGCACCACGGGCTCGGCCCCAGCCCTGTATTTCACTGTGACACCTACGGTTGGTCACCATTGGAACCACCTTCTCACTAAAGTTTCAATTTGAATGATTTCAAATTGAAAAATAGTGGCAATTTTTCCTACAGAACACATCTCTGATACAGTTATAAAAAAGATAATAGGAAAACAAGATTTGCTTTGCAGAGACTCACTTACCCCTGTGGCTACGTGCGTCTACTCCAGAAAGCAGGGCGTCATGACAGATGGGGGGGAGCAGCCAGTCTTTTCTCTCTTTTTAAAGGTTTGTGGGTTTTTGGCACTGGCCTGTACAGGGATCTGAGCCCTTCATGCTGGTGTTATCAACACTGTGCTCTAACCCACTGAATTAACCAGCCAGGCTCCGTCTTTGTCATTTCTCTTCCACCTCCTTCTCAGACTCTCCTTGAGGACTCTGCCGCCACTTTTCTTCCTTTGTCCCCCACACACGGGTGTACCCTGGAATCACACTATAGACAGGTGGCTCTTCTAAGCATAAAGCTGTGTCCTTGAGCTTTCTCTCTGGCTTCCCCTCCCTCACACTTGAAGTGTTCCTGGTGGTACTGGCTCCAGGGGTGGACTTCTGCCCCTGACCTCCTATTCCTGTGGAGACTTCTGGTCAAGATGGCAGAATAGACGGTCCCTAGCATCACTCTCTCCCACAAATGAACCGATTTAAAGTATAAAAACATAACATCAAGTGCATATGGAATGGGGAGACGTCCAGCGGGGGAGGCAGGAGCTCTGTGGAGACCACATGCCCTGCGGGCCGCCATTGCATGATCTGGCAGATAGGCCTCACTGCCGCCACCTGGCTCCATTCCCAGCCCGGCCCAGTGCACACAGAGTGGGGAGACATTGGGCAAGGGAGGTGGAAGGTCCACAGAAACCACACACCCTGTCGGGCCACCACTGCGTGATCCAGCAGGTAGGCTTCATTGCAGGCACCCGGCTCCATTGCCAGCCTGGCCTAGTGTGCTCGGAGCAGGGAGATGTCTGGCAGGGGAGGCGGGAACTCCATGGGGACCACACTGCTGCTGAATGATCCAGCAGCCCAGCCCAATGCGTACGGAGCACAGAGACGTCCAGCAGGGGAGATAGAAGCTCCGTAGAGTCCACACACCCTGTGGGGGGGCCACTGCTGCATGATCCAGCAGCAGGTAAGCTTCACTGCCGCCACCTGGCTCCATCCCAAGCCCGGCCTAAAGTGCACGGAGCAGGGAGTCATCCAGCAGGGGAAGGGGAAGCTCCACAGAGACCACACGCTCTGTGGTGCCTCGGTGCATCCCAGCAGCCCGGCCCAGAGTGCATGGAACAGGGAGAAGTCCAGCACGGGAGGTGGAAGCTCAGCAGAGACCACACACCCTGTGGTACTGCCCCATGATCCAGCAGCCCAGCAGAGTCCAAGCTGATCAGAGAGGTGGGTCCCCGGAGAGGCCCAAGACCCAAGGCAACCACACACGCAAGGCACTAGTGGCCAAATGAGCAGTCACTGAGGTAGCCATACCAAATTGGCAACCACAGCAACATCCTATTCAGTCAATAGAGTCAAACCTGTGGATTGTGAAACCCCCTGCCACAATGAATAAACATCAAGGAAAAGATACCAGAAATATGAAAAATCAAGAAAGTACACCACCAAAGGATAATAACTCTCAAGCTCTAGATCCGATAGCACAAGAAGCCCTTGAAATGACTGACAAGGAATTTCAAGTGATAATTCTAAGGAAACTGAAT
>NW_007731006.1:0-491 GCF_000696425.1 Galeopterus variegatus | reverse complement strand
GTGCTGACAACACCAAGTCAAGGGTTAGGATCCCCTTACCAGTTATCTTTAAAAAAAAAAAATAATAAATAAATAAAATGTCCTAGCTATTTTTATCGTGTTACTTGCCTTTTTGGTTTTTTAATTAACAGACTTTTTTTTTTTTTTTAGGAGTTTTAGGTTATAGAAAAATGAGGGGGAAAGTACAGAGAGTTCCCAGATGCCTGCTCCCCTCTTCCCAGTTCCCCCATTATTAACATCTTGCATTGGTGGGTACATTTGTTACAGTTGATAAATCAGTATTGATCCATTTTTATTAACTAAAGCCATAGTTTACATTAGGTTTCACTCTTGGTGTTGTACATTCTATGGGTTTTGAGAAATGTATAATGACGTGTATCCACCAGTACAATATCACAGAGAGTAGTTTCATTGCCCTAAAAATCCTGTGTTCCGGGCCGGCCCGGTGGCGCACTCGGTAGAGTGCGGCGCTTGGGAGTGTGGCGGCGCTC
>NW_007731005.1:187625-201336 GCF_000696425.1 Galeopterus variegatus | reverse complement strand
GTCGTTACTTTTTTCCATGGAATTATCACAAATCTAAATAAAGAATGTCATTTTAAAGCACCTATGAGTCTCTTGTATGGGCTGGTGCATATTTATTGAATGTCAGCTTGAAAACAGCATCACATTTAAACAACGACAAAGCCCATACTTGTTTTCTTCCTTTGGCCAGATGGTGCATCATCTTGGGAAATGGTGTAAACTGTCACAATGTATAAGTGTGGTCATGTGTGAAAAAATTCTGCAAGCTTGGGATACTATCTGTGGAGGCCATATGCTCTCTCTCATTATCCCAAATAATTAAAATTTTCTGTTTTCCCTAACACACCATTGAGATTAACAATTAAGAATCATTGACTAGAGTCAAGGAAACATAAGAATTTGATGGTTAATAAGGAATATTTTCTAATTTTTTGTCATACTTATATCAACCTATCTGAAGAAGATGCTAAGAGGCAGAGAAAGAATTTGCTCTTGAGTATTCCAAAACAATCAATAAAATATGGTGGCCATCTGTATAGAGAAAGCATGTGAATTTGGGCTGACATATAGAATTTTTTCTTATGAATCAGCAAAATTTATAAAACCTAANATGTTAAGCAGATGAGTTGTACACACACACTGCCACTGCCTGAGTGTCAGCTGTGGACTTTTGTGACCCATTGCTGCTCCCCATGTTATACGATCTCATGGGATTGAGCTACTGGTTACTTTTTCTCTCACCCAGAAACACACACACACACACGTTTTATTTTTTTTAAAGACACTGATAGTTAAAACAGCTTCCTCATTGTTTCTTAGCTGCTCATCTGTTCCAACTCCATCTTTCTTCAAATTGCAAGCCTGGCACTGAATTTTGTGATTTTTTATATCTACTGGCTTTGATCTTGGCAGTGTCCTGAGACTGTGTTCTCCCTAACCAAATGGCCAACATTTATTTTCTCACCAAACCTTTTGTGAGCCCTGGTTCATGAATTTCCATGTCAGGCTCCCCATATTTTACCAGGATGCCTGACACCCTTCGTTCTGGGAAAATACAGTTGGGAAGCATTCTCAGAAGTCGGCAGCCAGACTGCACTTATTGTTAGTCCTGTTCCCATAGCAGCCACCCACGGAAGTGCTGCTGCTTCTGGAGTGAACTGAGTTTGTACTGTGTTTGCAGCTGCCCCTCATGTCTCTAAAGGGAGCAGCTGGTGTCACAGTTGATGCCAAAATTCAATCCAACTCACCAGCAAATGAATAGTTGCCCAGCAATTCTGCTTTATGCCTAGTCAGACATTATTTCCCCACTTCAAAACCTAATATAATGATCGTGCAGTGAATGCCAAGTGTCTTACTTTCATGAAAGTATCCATCATTATCTCTTTGCTTGGGGAAGATGATTAAAACACATTGGAAAACCACAAAGTTACAATGCTGAGGTGCCACTTCTAAACCTTATTCAAATGCCTTCCTCTCCTGTGAGGTTGCTCTTCTCTAAATTTGATATGGTTTTCTCAGAGATGGTTTCTGTGCCCTTTTTAAATTCAGAATTCAGCAAGTATTACCCGAGTTAACACATTCATTAGGGATTATTCCTTAGTCTTTGTAAGAATTTTATGTGATCGATGCTGTTTTTCTTGGCACAATCTCCCAAGTCTACCTTCACTCTCAGAGTTTTCCCAATCATGCAAGTTCACTTTGCCTGGGGAAAAGTGACCTCACAGACAACCTTTTGAGAAAATAATGACATAACTGCAGACAATGCTAGCTCAGAGGACAACAGAAGCTTTGTTATCTGTTGCCTACTTTATCCAAGACAAAAAGGAGCATTAACTACTTTCCCTCACCCCTTCCAGAAGGGCCAGCATAACTGGTGGAGATGGATACCATCAATTACATCTACAGCCAAACACTGAGAAGACAGGGGCTCCAGACTCTGTTCTAAACTTCTTCCTTCTGGGCTTTATCTACCTTTTCCATAGAATGAGGTGCTGGAACTGCAGGTTCTCTAAGGATACTGTGGCTTTCAAGAGTCAACAAAGCTTTGATTCCACAGATTCTGTCAGCCCCAGCTCTGAGCACTTTTAAAAATCTATTTGTCTAACTAGAAGCTTTTTAAAAAAAAAAAAATTATTGAAGCATAAAATACATACAGAAAAGTACATGCTCATTACAGTATAGCTTAATAAATTGTTACAAACTGAACATACCTCTGTAACCAATGCCCACATCAAGAAACAGCACATTCCAGCAACCCAGAGACACACTCATGGCCCCTTTCAGAGACACCTTCCCACAAGTTTATAATAATATAAACTAAGGTAGCTTTCAATTAAATATGTATTGCCAGTGGGGAGAGGGGGGAAGCTTTACATAATGATGAAAGGGTTGATTCATTAGCTGGACATAACAATCCTAAATCTGAACAATATAAGGGATTTAAAGTACAGAAGTTACTAAAACTCTCTCCTCTGGTTCTTTGAGTCAGAAAGATTGCCAGTGTTCTTTGAGTTCTAGTCACTCTGCATGTTGCTGAATTTAGCCTGCCCTCAGCTAAAACTCATTAAAATTTGGGAAACTGACACCATGCCATGCTTTTCTTCTACCTGATGTCTTCCATTTAAAATCTGTTTATTTTTGGTCCACTCATGTGATTTCAGGCTTCTCCCCACCCGTCACTGAGTGATTAAGTCTGTTATCTGAGGATAGTTGTTTTGGAAAGACATTGTTAGACCACATCAGAAGTGGAACACTCACTGATGTTTTATAGATTCCAAAGTAGAGATCTTACACCCCTCTCATTAGATTTATTTACTATTTATTTGGTGTATTTAAATGCTATCGTAAATATTATTTTTTTGAAATTTTAATGGTATATGTCCAACCTACAGTAATACAGTTAATTTTTATGTATTGACCCTGTAATGCGTGACTTGCTAAATTCACTTATTCTAATGGTTATTCAGTAGATTCTTTTGTATATCCAGATAGTATTTACAGGTTCTATAAAGAATGACAGTTTTAGTTTCTCCGTGCCATAACTTACATATTTTAATTATTTCTCTTGCCTTATCATACTGGCTAGATTCCCTGGTAGAAGGTATAGTAGAAGTGGCCATAGCAGACACCACTTTCTCTTTTCATTCTTAGGATAAAACTTTTAATATTCTCTAAGTGTAACACTTGCTGTGTATTTTCAAAGATACCCTTTATCAGATTAAAAGTAAATTCTGATATATAAAGAGCACTAACTGCTCTTTTTCATTGATGTATGTTGACTGTGTTTAAATCATTTTTCTATATATTTTTATACAAATATAGAATTTTTTCTTTCTCTAAATGTGTAAAATTATGAGTGGAATTTTAACTGTGAACGAACTCTTTCATATCACTGCGTGATATCTTACTACCTATCAATCCATCTATCTATATCTCTATTATATTTGCATTCAATTTGAGAAAATCTGCCAGTCTTTTTTATTTTATTTTGCATTCAGATGTAATTTTTTTAGTTGAAATATACTTGATTGTACATATCTGTGGGGTACAGAGTTGAATATCAATATCTGTGTGCAGTATGTGATGCTCAAATCAGGATAATTAGTATGTTCAACATTATACAATGTAATCATTTTTTGTGACCCTTTATAGATTCCTCCCTTATCCACCTGCTCCTCCCCTTTCTACCTTTGGTAACCTCAGTTCTGTTCTCTCCTTTTGAAAGTTCGATGTAATATTGTGATTGATGTATCTTTCTTTTTAAAATTTATTTTTTTTAGCTCTCACTTATGAGTAAGGACATGCAGTATTTGTCTTTCTGTGCCTGGCTTATTTTATTACTAAACAAAATTTTCTGTAGGCTCATCCGCGTTGCTACGAATGGCAGGATTTCATTCTTTTTTAAGGCTGAGTAGTATTCCATTGTGTATATAGAACACAGTTTCCTTACCTAGTTATCCATCGATGGACATTTAGGTTGGTTACAACGCTTGTCTTTTGTAAATAAAGGTGTGATAAACATGGGGATGCAGGTATCTTTTCGACATGATGATTTCCATTCCTTTGGGTTTATAACCAGCAGTGGAATTGCTAGATTGTATGGCAGTTCTATCTATATTTTTTTGCAAAAATTCCATACCATTTTCCATAATGGCTACACCAATTTACAGTCACACCAACAGTGTAGGAGGTTCCCCTTCCTCTGCGTCCTTGCCAGCATTTGTCATTCTCTGTCTTTTTGATAATAGCCAGGTCTACCTGGAGTGAGGTGATATCCAAATGTAGTTTTGATTTGCATTTCCCTGATGCTGAGTGATGTTGAATATTTTTCATGTGTCTGTTGACCATTAGTTTTTCTTCCTATGAGAAATGCCTCTTCAGTTCCTTTGCCCATTTTTTAAATCACATTATTTGGTTTTTTTTTTTTTCTTCTTACTGTTATTTGAATTCCTTCTATATTTGGATATTAATCCTTTGTCAGAAGCAGAGTTTGCAAATATTTTCTCCCACTCAGTAGGTTGTCTTTTCACTGTTAATTGTTTCTTTTTCTGTGCAGAAGCTTTTTAGTTTGATATAATCCAATTTCTTTATTTTTCCTTTTGTTGCCTGTGCTTTGGGGACCATATTCATAACGTCTTTGCCAGTTCTATCTCCTGAAGTGTTTTCCCTATGTTTTCTTGTAGGAGTTTTACAGTTTCAGGTCTTTCCTTTAAGCCTTTAATCCATATTGAGTTGATTTTGGTATATGGAGAGAGGTATGGGTCTAGTTTCAATCTTCTACATATGCATGTCCAGTTTTCCCAGCACCATTTATTGAAGAGACAATCTTTTCCTCAATGTATGTTCTTGTTGCCTTTGTCAAAGATCAGTTGGCTGTAAGTCTGTGAGTTGATTTCTGGGCTCTCTCTTCTGTTCCATTGGTCCATGTGTCTGTTTTTATGCCAGTACTATGCCATTTTGGTTACTATAGCTTTGTAGTATAATTTGAAGTCAGGTAGTGTTATGTCTATAGTTTTCTTTCTTTCTTCATTCATTCATTCATTCATTCATTCATTCATTTATTGCTGAGGGTTGCTTTGGCTATTTGGGATCTTTTGTTGTTCCATACAAATGTTAGGGTTGTTTTTTCTGTTTCTGTAAAGAATGTTATTGGTATTTTGATTGGGATTGCATTGAATCTGTAGATCACTTTGGGTAGTATGGACATTTTCACAATGTTAATTTTTACAATCAAGAGCATAGAATGTCTTTCCATCTTTTTAATTTCTTTCAACAGTGATTTGTAATTTTTGTTGTAGAGACCTTTCACCTCCTTGGTTACATTTATTCCTAGATATTTTATTTTTCTGGTGACTGCTATAAGTGGGGCTGGCATTCTTGATTTCTTTTTCTGCTGGCTCAGCCAGTGAGCACTGTGAGCGCACCCGTCATCCCTATATAGGATCCGAACCCGTGGCAGGAGCACTGCTGCGCTCCCAGCGCCGCACTCTCCCAAGTGCACCATGGGCTCGGCCCTGGGCTAGCTTTTTTGATCTCTTTTTCTGTGAGTTCATTGTTGGAGTATTAAAATGCTACTGATTTTTTGCACATTGATTTTGTATCCTGAAACTTTACTGAAATCATTTATCAGCTCTAAGAGGTTTTTTTTTTTTTTCTTTCTTGTAAAGTCTTCAGGTTTCTCTCTATTTAGGATCGTGTCATCTGTAAACAGGGACAATTAGAGATTGTCTTTAACAACCTGCGTGCCCTTTATTTCTTTCTCTTGCCTGATTGCTCTGGCTAATACTTCCAGTATTATGTTAAATAAGAGTGGTGGGAGTGGGCATCTTTGTCTTGTTCCTGTTCTTAAAGGAAAAGCTATCAGCTTTTCCTCAATCGGGATGATATTGGTGGTGGGTTTTTCATATATGGCTTTTATTTTGTTGAAATACTTTCCTTCTATACATAATTTGCTGAGAGACTTTATCATGAAGGGATGTTAATTTTGTAAATGCTTCTTTTGTATCTATTGAGATGATCGTATGGTTTTTGTCTTTGTTTTTTTGATGTGGGTGTCATGTTTATTGATTTTCATGTGTTGAAACATCCTTGCATCCCCGGGATGAATCTTACTTGATTGTGTTGCTGTATGCTGATTGCTAATATTTTAACGAGGATTTTTATGTCTATACTCATCAAATATATTGGCCAGTAGCTTTCTTTTTTGTTGTTGTTTCTTTGTCTGGTTTTGATATCAGGGTGATACTACATTCATAGAATGAGTTTGGGAGAAACGGTCTCTGTTTCAATTTTTTGGAATAGTTTGAAGATAGTTGGTATTAATTCCTCTTTAAATGCTTAGTAGAATTCAGCAGTAAAGTCATCAGTCAGGTTTTCTTTGTTGTGAAATTGCTTATTACTGCTTGAATCTCATTGCTTGTTGGTCTGTTCAGGTTTTCTGTGTCTTCTTGCTTCATTCTTGGTAGTTTGTATGTGTCCAGAAACTTATCCATTTCCTCCAGGTTTTCAAATTTCTTGCTGCATAATTGTTTGTAATAGTCTCGAATGATTCTTTGTATTTGTGTGGTATAGGTTGTAAGGTCTCCTTCTTCCTTTCTGAGTTTTGTTATTTGGGTCTTCTCTCTTATTTTTTTAGTTAGCCTAGCTAATGGTTTGTCTATTTTGTTTAGATACCTTTGTGAAGATATTTTGAAGGGTGTGTGTGTGTGTGTGTGTGTGTGTGTGTGTGTGTGTGTGTGTGTGTCCTGGTTGCCTTTACAACTTTCTGTTTATCTTTACTTTTGAGCTGTTTCCATATAACATGACTAGAGGTGCTTTTCTTTGAATTTATCTTGCTGGGATAGTTTGGTAATTCATGTAACTGCAGCATAATATTTTTTATAAATTTTATAAATTGTTTTGGCCATTGTGTCTTCAAATATTGCTTCTGCAGTATCTCTCCTTTTTCTCTCGGACTACAATTAGAAGAGTGGTAGACTTTTCATCATGTCCCATGTGTCTGTTACGTTCTTCTTTTAATATTTTTTTTCTAATTCATTTTCTTGTACTTCATTTTCTACTTATGTATTGTTATGATCTGAGTTGTGTCCCCCAAAATTCATATGTCTAAGTAATTATCCCTATAACCTTAGAACATGACTGTACTTGGAAATAAGCCCTTTGAAGAGGTGATAAAGTTAAAATGAGGTCTTTAGAATGGGTCCTAATGCAATCTGATTTTTGTCCATATAAGAAGAAGAAATTTAAACATAAAGAGACAGCAAGGGTACCTACATACAGAAATAAGACCATATGAAAACACAGCAAAAAGGTGGACACCTGCAAGCCAAGGAAAGAGGCCACAGAAAAAACTCAAACCTACCAAACAGCTTGATCTTGGAAATCTAGCTTCTAGAACTGTGAGAAAATTAATTGCTGTTGTTCAAGCCACCCAGTTTGTGGTATTTTGTTATGTGGTATTTTGTTATGTGATATTTTGTTATGGCAGCCCTTACACAACTGTGTTCTCCATTTTGCTAATTCTGTCTCTAGCTGTACCTATTCTATTCTTAAAACTACTTGTTGAATTCTTAATTTTTTATTGTCTTTCTTAATTTCAGGAATTCAACTTTAAAAATAATTTTTAGTTTTGAGGTAAAATTGTGCATATTATCTATTTTTTAAAAATGTTACTGATATTTTAAAGTTTATTTCTGATCATTACAATATGTAGATCACCCACAATGCTGTTTCTAACATCTGTTATTTTTTTATTAGAGTTCAAATTTTTGTTTCTATTTCCTGGCATGATGTTATTTTTACTATTTAATCCTGAACATCATAGGTAAAAACTTGTAGATGATCTGGAGTATATTACCTTTCTCAAGGGAGAATTCTTTTATAATATGCAAACAGATTACAGACATATGACCTGGATCTAGTTGAACCCTGTTGATTTTTGTTTGCCTGTATTCTTAGGGTGTAGCCCTTTTCAGGTCTCAACTCAGTGGTAATCCTAAACTCTAATTTTGTTTTCCTAGCATTATAAGACTGTTAAAACTCTGCTTAGATATCTAGGCACTTAGCATCTACTTTCTGCTTCTTTCTTTCATGAGCATTTCTTCTATGATTTTTCATTTCTTCTTAAATGTATGTCTTAGAAATTTACTAACAATACAAGGGCACATTGCTTTTATATTAGTTATTCACTTCTCTGTGGATTACCTTTCCACTGTAATCTCAGCCTATCAACTGGCTGTGTTAGTAGTTCTGAACTCCAACATTTGCCTCCAAAGCTTAGTGAGATTGCCACAAGCCCCAGAGAAGTGCTTTCTTTTTAACATCTGTGTCCTGTGCTGTGAATTAGAAAATGCCTGAGTATTAAAAACTATCAAAAAGGTTTTCTTCACCTCAATGGGTTTCCCTTTTATGATCTTGACTGCTCAGGTCCTTACTTCCTTTATTGCTTTATGATACATTCCAATAGTTTTTAAATTACTTTTATCTAGCTTTCATAGTTGTTCTCAGGAAAGGTGTTGATATGCCATCAACAGCTCTGTGATAGTCTAAAATAAAAGTTTCTCAGTGTATAAAGAGACAGTATTAACTCATTTGATTATCACAATATTATCTCCACATTATACATCAGAAAAACTAAATAAATGAGAGAATAAATAACTTGCCCAACATCACATAGCTAGTAAGTTGCAGAGTATTTGGACAGAGAAAGTTTGACTCCAGAAACCATACTTTCTATTGCTATGCTATACTCGAAATAAGACAAAACTCAAATAATAGCGACTAATATTATTATTTACCTCTAGAAATAAAAGGTCCATGGATAGACATTCTAGGACTGCTACATCTGCATAATGTCTCTTTAAATCATCACATTTGAGTTTCAGGAAGTCAAGGCAAGGAAGAAGGATGGGGTAATGTCTAAATAAAGCACAGATTTCTCGGCATAAATTCTTGCATATATCTGCTTATATTCCATCAAGACTCTCTTAGCTGTTATGAATACTCAGATACAAGAGAATCTGAAAAGAATTGTATTTTTTGACTGTGCTCAAATACAACTAATGGTTAAACAAACTAAATAAGCTTTCAGTTTGTATTTTAAGAGCTGTCACATAGCTTGTACTTTTCTAATAAAATAATTCATACCACCGAATAAAATTTTCTTTTAATGTATCAGCAGAACTCCTGTTTCTATTTCTGCACGTTGATGTGTTTTCACTGAGCACAGATCGTCCTTGTGCATGGCCACAATGATTCATTGGATTCTAAGGAAATGCCAAAAGGCTGCAACTTATTTTGCTTGGAATATTCTGTATGAATTTGCTTTGTGCATGGCACAGTTTATGAAGATTGTGTGGGCAATGAAAAGGAGCTATCATTTCATTGGGTTTTGAGTTACTTTAGCCTTTTTGCAATTTAATTTTTGAGACACTTAATAACAAGATAAAAGATATTTAGGGGCATGTTAACATTTTTAAAAATAATTGACATGCCAAGCAAAATAGAAAACTGTTGAGTATATCTAATCATCTACTGTCTCACGTGTTTGTAAATGCAGATCTGTATTGTCCATAACTGTCGACAATGCAAATAGCAAGGATTTGGACATTTAATACTTTGTGAAAAAAAAATCAAGGCATTTTTAGTAAGGTAGTCTCTTTGGAATTCTGTCTCTGCGACTAATTATCTACAGAACCTTGAAGAAATTAAGTTGCCCTTCTCTGAGACAGAGCTTCCTATTTGTAAAATGGAGATTAGGGTCTAGTTCATCATTTTGTTACGTAATTGCTTTATAAAAGCTACTCCCTAACCTTTATGTGCACGTTTTTATTTCAGTGCTTTAAAATGTATTTTTTTTAAATTTGGTTGTACTTTTGGTCTTAGGTTTCATCTCCACCAATAATTATTTAATAGTATTGTGAAGAAAATGAGATAACAAAAATAACAATAGTTTGTTACCATTTAGTAAGACATTAATATGACTGTAGACAGAATCACAAAGGTTGAGCAACCAAAATGCTCAATGACTATCTTGTGCCCTCTGCCCCAGCTGCACCTGTTGCCCAATAAATAGTCACCTAATGCTTTCTTGACACCCTGTTCTGAATGAGTAATGCACAGTAAAATGCTGTAACCACTGAAGACCTCAAAACCCTCTTGCTAAAATAGCTTCCAATTAGTTGTTAGACCACTGTTTCATTTTCCACCTCATCCCATGGGATTTGAGTTACTCATATTTTAAAAGGCTACGTTATTTTCTTTGTACAGATATAAATTTTTAATAGCAGAAATTTCTTTTTGGTAATAACTATCTGGTTCCAGATTTTACCAGTTTATTATTATTATTTATTTTTGTCATGGGACTTTACAAACCCAATGCTGACTCCCTATAGTGTGGTTAGAGCAGCAGAATATGGAGAAACATTCAGCCAAACCACTGACAGAAGTTAACATTATTGTTACTATTGTTATGGTGATGATGATCATTATTATTTTTACGTATACCTCTTTTCTCTTACAGAGTGGCTACATGGTAGCAAGTTAATTCTATATCAGAAGGAATAATAACAGCAACTACTTTTAATATTAACATTAATTAAAACTACATGCCAGCCAATGAGCTATTCTCTTTACATATATTATTTTATATTTTATATTTTTCCAAAAAGTTGACAAGGTAGTTATTACTTCCCCATTTCACAGATGAGGAAACTGAGATTCAGAGAGGTGTGGAGTCTTACCAAGTTCATCAATACTGTCAGTGGCAACACGTGGATTGTTTCTAACTCACACCTGTATGAATCCTCCATAATCCTCTCCCTCTCCCACTGCTTTATGGTGGTTGAACTTACATGATATAGCTTGACTCCTTAACAGAGATACCATAAAGTAGGAAATTTATAAGTAATGTTTAAATTATTGAACAAGTACCTGCTATTTTTGGCTAAATAACTCCTATGTTAATGTAATAAATCACTGATAATAACTATCTCTTCCACTACATTCTTTTAACTTGGCCCTTCCCCAAATCACATTCATTATTTTTTTTCCTGATTATCAAAGTAATATATGATCAATGTGAAAAGTTTAAAAGTATGTAAAGAAAAAAAAAATCTTACCAAAGATCATCATTGTTTCATTTGGTGTATATACTTTCATTCTTTTTACTCATAAGAAAGTATATAATTTGGTATAAAATATATAGACACACACACATATATATATTTGGAGTTAAATAATATATACACTTGTGTCTTGCTTCTCCTACTAAATATTTTCTTGACAATGATTTTCTACTTCATTAACTTAGAAAATTATGATGTTATGGTTATATTTATCACAGATGTATATGAATATTTATTTAATGATTTCAATTTAATTGGAGAATATATTTGTTTTAGAACACTCTGCTACTGTTATAAATTTAGGTTGTTTTCAATTTCCTATATTATGTTAAAAAGTCAGTGAAAATCTTTAAGAATACTTGGATGCATATTTGTTTATTAATTTAGGACTGAAGTGTAATTTTATCTACATGCTGAAAAAATGTTTTATTCAATATGTCAATTTTAAAAATTAAAAAGCAACCACTAGATGAACAGAAATAGGATATTTATCTTTTCAACCCTAGTGAGAATAAATTTAATGAAGAGAGCTGCATCATTTTAACCAAAGGTGAAAAGGAAAGCAAACCAAAAGTGATGACAATAGAAAATTTTTTAAAAAGAAACACAAACAATTTGGCATAAACAAGTCCATATGAATTAGAACTCACTTTTAAGTAATGCAGATAAACCATCAAACTTAATCATCCAAAGGCAGAGAATCTTAGATTCAGTAAATAATGATAATACAAGCATATTCTATTTAAAGAGCCATAAAAAATGTCACAATTGGAAATGATGGGATAAGTGCTCTTTTTCCCTAAAAGAAGGTGCACTTCAAGAAATTTGGTATAGCAATTTTCACAACTTATTTTGTCGTGTTTTGTTTTCTTTTTGGAAGCTGGCTGGTACAGAGATCCAAACTTTGACCTTGATGTTATAACCACATGCTCTAACCAACTAAACAACCAGCCAGCCTCATAACTTATTTTGATTATTCTAAAACAAAAATTCTAGACATTTATATGTTTTTCTTTAAGTTAAATGCAAAAAAACCAAAAAACAATTCTAATCTTAATTTTTCACAAATATGACAATCATTATTTCGTAATTATTCCCAGATTTTTTACTGGTTGATTCATTGCCAAATTAAATTTAACTAAAATTAAACAATAATGAAATGTTTATAATTAAATCAGAATTTCTTTTTTAAAAGAATGGCAAATTTAACAGTAAACATTTTCTTATTTATGTAAATTTCTATGAATCTGAATGACACCAAATGAGATAGAGGTGTAAGAAAAGGATTTCCATATTAAAATGCAGAGTATAACAAATACCTTCAAATAGTTAAAACTAGATATCATAGCAATGAAACAAGAATAAGATGTTAGAAAGTAAACATTCAGAAGATGAAGACAGAGAAAAAAAGTGTTAGGTATGGTGCTTAGGGCTGCAGTGAGGGTTTCTCTGCATGGTTTGAATTTCCCATCACCACTAAAACATGAAGCACATGGCCTTGCTCACATGTGGGGTGGGGGCGAAGGGACAGGTGAGGCTTAAAAGCTGTCAGCATTCGAGCATCCAGAAATGGAGTCAGACTCTTTATTACACAGTATTTGTTTGTATCTTGTCAAGGGAGAAGAATTTTGGTTAAAGGTGGGGTTAGATGTGGTGGAAGAGAGGATGGAGGAGATGGAAGATTCCAGAACCCCCCATGAATGATTCCAGACTACATGAATTTGAGTATCTTGGACACAGGAGGGGTTAGATGTGGTGGAAGAGAGGATGGAGGAGATGGAAGATTCCAGAACCCCCCATGAATGACTCCAGACTACATGAATTTGAGTATCTTGGACACAGGAGTAAGAGGCAGAAACTGACAAATTTTGTCAAGAGGGGCTTTGGGAAATTCTGCTCCTATTTCCCCCAGAGACAGAAGACAAGAGTAAATTGAGGAAGGGGTCCTTCCTGACCCCGTCTGGGCCGTCATATCGCTCTGGCATCCTGAGGATTCTGAACTGAGAGCTTCCAGAGCTAGCAGCCTTGGCACACATTTTAGCCTTTTCAGGCTAGGCAGTGGCAAGTTGGCTTCTTCAAGTGGGTTTTTGAGCAAGAATTTGGAAGTACGGAAGTAGGATGGAAGAGAAGTCAGAAATAAAAGGGAATGGGAAGAAGCTGCAGCTGGTTTGAACTGGTTTTTCGGCCCATCGGAGAAATATCTAGATGACACTTTCAGGATATTGAATTTCTGCTGTTAGGTGAGTTGGAGCAATCCAAGTGGTAAACATCTGGACTGCAATAGTGGGTCTGGCAGTTAGTAATAATTTCACAGTAGATTCCTTCGGTATGATCCCAAATCCCTAAATTTCATTGCTGTTCTGCTGTTAAATGACTCTGATTCACGAAGAATTGCTGGAGTCCCCCAGTTCTTGGAAATTTCAATGTTAATTTTCCTTCCCAACTGCTAAGTACTCGGTTTTAGTCTTGCAACTAACTGAACTACTACTAATTACTTAATAACTAAACTCTTTTTAGTCTTTCTACTTTCCACCTGCTCCTTCCAAAGTCATCCTTTACAATAGCAATGGTGGTAATTCATCACACAAAATCCCCTGCTCAGAAATCTC
>NW_007731005.1:184584-186754 GCF_000696425.1 Galeopterus variegatus | reverse complement strand
GCATTTTGCTTATATTTTAGCAATTCTCAGATGATATCTTTGCATTCCAGTTATTGGTGTGCGTGTGTTTCCACCAGTGGGATTTATCCTGCTGGAGTGCCTCCAGTCCATCTTGTTTTGTCAATCTTAGTGACCAAGTGTGAGTGGTTGTATAGACTCAGAAGTCAATGAATGCAAGGTAAGGGCTCAAGTCCAACGTGCATTTGGTCATTGTGAAAAGTTATTTTTTATTACCATTCATTTGGAACTGCAGGCAAAGGTTGTGAGATTGTGCAATGTTCTTTGCGTGACTTTTGATGTGGAGCCTTTTCTACAGACTTGGGAAAATGGCCTGGTAGTTTCACATCCTGAAGACTTTATGCTACTGGTAAGGAGAAGGAAATGGATATTAGAAAATGTCACTCTCCTCTGCATGTGAATAAAGCTGGTGCCTGTGCTCCACTCTCTGCAGGTGGTGTGGGTCCACATATTTTACCACAAGTGCAGATATTAAAGTGAGCACTGACAGGTCTCACTCGGTCTTCTCAAGAAGAAAAGAGTTACATGGTTGTCTCTAGGGGTGAAGGAGACTCCAGTATTAGGAGGGGGAAAAAAACCCACCAAAAAACACCGAATCTTCCATTGTTGCTCCTGTTTTGCTTGCTTTTTTCCTCTTCCCAAATAAGTAATGAGCCCATCGTGACTTAGTCTAAGTAAAATCCCCAGAAGGGGATAACCTTCACTCCGTTGGGTATGTTACAGAGTCACATTTACTTACCAGTCTGGACCTGCTTTTTTTTTTTTTCTTCCAAATTTATTGAGGCATATTGACCAAAAAAAGTATATATTTAAAGTGTACAATATGGTGTTTTGATAAATGTATGCATTGTGAAATGATTACCACAATCAAGCTAATTAACATATCCATCACTTCTCATAGTTATGCCCTTTTTGTGTGTGGTAAGAACGTTAAAGGTCAACTCTGAGCAGTATTCAAGTTTACGATATGTTACTATCAACGGTGGTCCCCATGCTGGACAACACAGCTCCAGAATTTATTTATTCTGTTCAACTGAAGCTTTGCTCCCTGTAAGCAACATCTCCCCAAGTCCCCCATCCCCTNTTGGAAATTTCAATGTTAATTTTCCTTCCCAACTGCTAAGTACTCGGTTTTAGTCTTGCAACTAACTGAACTACTACTAATTACTTAATAACTAAACTCTTTTTAGTCTTTCTACTTTCCACCTGCTCCTTCCAAAGTCATCCTTTACAATAGCAATGGTGGTAATTCATCACACAAAATCCCCTGCTCAGAAATCTCTGATGATCTCCACTATGTCCAATAATAATGAGTAGGCTCCTTACATGAGAATCCCAGTAGCACGATAGAACACTAGCAGACTTTCCACCTTCCTAACCCACAGTCCACAGTTACACTTTCCCACCCCAAAACTCCCTAACCATATTAGTAAGAATTCTTCAGAGAAGCAGTATGTGTATACACACAGAGAGAAAGAGGGAGACGGGGAAAGAGAGAGATGGGCAATGATAGGGAGGGAGACAGAAGAGAGACAGAGAGATTTACTTTAATGAATTGGCTCATGTGACTATGGAGGTTGACAAATTCAAAATCTGATGGTAGGATGGCAGGTTGGAGACCCATGAGAGTCCAAAGGCAGTCTGCTAATAGAATTACCTCTTCCTCAGGAAAACTAGTCTTTTTTCTCTTAAGGTTTTCAGCTGACTAGACAAGGCCAACCCACATTATTGAAGGTAATCTGCTTTACTCAAAGGCTATTGATTTAAATTTATCTAAATGAATAAATACATTCACAGCAATATTTAAGCAGCTGTTTGACCAAATATCTGGGTACTGTAGCCTAGCTAAGCTGACATAAAATTAACCATCACAGCCACTGACACACATGTAATTTCCTAACACTCACAATGCTCTCATATCTGTGAATGTTTGTTATGGCCAATCTCAGATTGGGAATCCTCTCTTTCTAATCTGTCCAAGTGTCTGAGTCTATTTATTAAAAAAGGCTCAGGCTTGCTGCCACCTCCTTCACAAAACCTTTTCTGATCTTCTCAGTCCTAAGTTATCAAACACTTCTCTGTACTCCCTCAGCATTTTGCTTATATTTTAGCAATTCTCAGATGATATCTTTGCATTCCAGTTATTGGTGTG
>NW_007731005.1:175258-182734 GCF_000696425.1 Galeopterus variegatus | reverse complement strand
CGGGAGCGCCGCCATGCTCCCAAGCGGCGCACTCTCCAGTGCGCCACCGGGCCGGCCCAACATTAGACCTTTTTAGATTCTACATCTAAGTGAGTTCATGGAGTATTTGTCTTTCTATTCCTGGCTTATTCACTTAGCATAATTGGACCTGCTTCCTTTTATTGTAAAAACTCTTGTGTACAAATGTTTGGTGAAGCAAAAGAAAAAGAAAACAGTGAGGAACAGAATACACAAATCATTTTATGTGGTGGTTTTAAATTTTATTTCTGACTTAATTTTATCTTAGTCTGGGAATGCAAGCCTTTCTCTGAGCTTGGGTTATGAGTCAATAGTGTATGAATGACTGCAAACCTTTATCATGGGGTGGGGGTAGGAGAGGAATTCCAACTAATAACTACACAGTCTACTGAATGCTTATGATAAGGAATAGCATGCCTTTCTCTCACCCATTTAAAAATAAACAATTGTATTTCAAAATGAAAATACAGTAAGTAAACCTGCTGGTGTCCTCCATACACTAGTATTAACATTATTTAACTGTTTATCCCTGGAATCNTTTTCAGTGCAGACTTCCACTAACTCTAGAGAATGATCTGGAGCTTTAAGATAATTTCAAGATAGTGCTTGGGATTTAGTAGAGACTGGAAAATGTTTGCTCAAATGAGTTGGCAGTTGCCTGTATCAGACTTTGGTCCTTGCATTAATTTCAAAACAATTTTGAATGGCTAGGGTGAAGGGGAGTGGAAAAGTTCTCTGGGACTTCTAAATACCATGTTGTCAACTACTTATCATTTCTAAAGACAATTGCACAGTTAGAACTGACAGAACTATGGAACTCTGTCAATCCCTTTACCTCTTAGAGAGTCAACAAAGCTATTTCAGCTACTCATTGTTAAAGCAAAATGCCTCCAAAAACCTAAGGACATTTTTCCTCCTCTTTACCACCTCCTCTATTTTTCCTTCCTCTTTACTATAAATTAAATCATGCCTAATATCTGTGCCACTAACAACTACAAAGACCAAACAAAACTATTCAACCAATCTAAATCAGATTAATCAGTCTGTTCTCATGGTATTAGACTCCTTTCCATATAACTCCTGTTCATAGGGTGGGTGATTTCAAGGAATCCAACAGAATAAAATCCTTAACAAAATAAAAGATATAGGTAAATCAGCCTTACAGAGATTGTGGGCAGTGAGGTAGGGTCTTTGTTCTTAATCAGTTTGACCCTTGAGGCAGGATAATAGATTTACTTACACTTTTTTATTGACACGTCAATCTTGTGATATGCTTATGGTACCACCTGGATACAAAAGAATAATCACTGAGGGTCAGATAGGGTCTAGGATGTACTAAGAATAGTCACTTCAGAAAAGATGCTCCAGGGAGTTGGCCCGTGGCTCACTCAGAGTGTGGTGCTGATAACACCAAGGCCACGGGTTCAGATCCTATATAGGGATGGCCGGTTAGCTCACTGGGTGAGTGTGGTGCTGACAACACCAAGTCAAGGGTTACGATCTCCTTACCGGTCATCTTTAAAAAAAAAAAAAGAAAGAAAAGATGCTCTAGGGCTGGCCGGTTAGTTCAAGTGGATAGACCCCAGCCTTGCAACACCAAAGTCAAGGACTCATACCAGCCAAAAATAAAAATAAAAGAAAGAAAAAGAAAATATGCTTCAATTCCTGACTCAAATCAGGGATCTCACAATAGCGTAAGTCAGAACAATTTTTTTTTTCCTTTACCTATTCCTCCCCAAGTAGCCATTAGCTCTTTAAAAAGTTTGATTTATTTAGATTTCTCTGTAGATCCAGCATGATGCCACAGATCAATAATTTCATTCTGAATCCACTTATCTATATCCTTAAGACTCTTAGAGTTTGTTTGCAAACTAAGCCTTCTAGGTCCCTGTTGGGTATGTGAAGGGCCAAGTTCCTTTGGAGTATGTAGTATTTTCTAAACCGTAACTCCAGACTCTTTGCCACTCAATATTGCCGCTTAAATGCCTAACAGGCTGGCTACAACCCTTCTCTCCTTACAAATCTAGTTCTTTCCAAGTCTACACCATTGTAATAGATTTCACCACTACCTACCATGTTTCTCAGACCAGAAATCTTGAAATCATGCTTCATTCCATTCTTTACCTCGCACGCTACAGAGTGCATCCAATCGGTGAGTCTTTTGCTTCTAGTTATATTGAAAACCTATTACACTGCTCAGCTCCTCTACTGCTAGAGCCCTGTCCCAGCAACCTCATCTCTTATTTGACATCTCATAACAGCTTTTTAACTAGTTTCTCTATCTCCACTCTTCCCCCATCCTGCTTCCACATGTCCATCACCAGTTCCAAACGGTTCATCTGCTATACAGTATCCAAGCATCTTTATAAAGCATGAATTAGATCATGTCATTTCCCTGCTTGAAATACTTCCATGCAACCCTACTTAGAATAAAGTCTAAGCTTCCTCAGTATACCCTTGATGTTCGACCTAAAGTACCACCCTGGATGCATTAACTTATTTATAACAATTTCAGTTTTTATTTTTTATTTTTTAATATGTTTATTCCTTTATGTTTTTTCATCGACTAGTTGAATGGCCTCTGTCCTTTAAAAAAGCAAATACAAATTAAACATTAAAGGCTTAATTCTCTCTGTTAAAAATAAGGGAAGATACTTCTTCCTTCCCTCTTGTTAAAGCATTTATTGTAGAAAACTTGTAACTGTAAGCTCTTTCTCTGACACTTTGAAATATACCTACATATTTTTAGAAGTTAAATAAAACTTTTACCAATTTTACAAACCAGAATGTTTCTTAAGGACCTGGGAGACATCTCTTTGAAACTTAGTCATCAAGGAAGATAGGGTCCTCATATCCCAGTTTTCTGGGATGATCGGACCCTAATCTCAGCTGGTGTCTGTCTTCAAGTTGCAAACCTACCTCAGGCCATAGATATATGAGAAAATTACTTTTTACTTTTAAACACAGTGGCTGTACCAATTACTAAGTTAATTTAGGATAAACGATATAACAAATGATACTGTCAAATTCTCATACTGAGAACTAGTTATTTATTTTGAGAACATGCATGTAATAGGTTGTATCTGCTTAACTGCATAAAAAGGATGAATTTTCTTTTTGTCTTTGTAATCTCTTTAGCAGATTGGCTGTGGTGTGCATCACATTCTGGTTTTAAGGCTTATTCAGTAATAAACTGTTTTCTCTCTTTTGCTTTTGTGCAGAGATTTTTTCTGAGGTAATAACAAGATTTAGTTTATATTTGCTCAATGCCCTTCACTGAAATGTAAGATCCAGTTGAGTGGGGGCATTTGCTATCATCTCCAACACGTGCTGGACATGTGCCAATGGTGCTGGACAATTGGTGGGTGCTCCATGAATATTTGCAAACTAACTTATCAGCAAAAATGGTGAAACTTCAAGCAGAAACAAAGCTGCTGTATGGTTAGGAAACTCGTGGAGGCCACAGTAGAACTCTGCAGAAGAGGACTGGAAACATGGATGGGAGCCAGGGAGACACTAGGACACAAAAAGCTTACCGGTCTCATTTCAAACTTTTGGGGTGCCTCAGACATTACTATAGAATGTCTCTGCATGTGCATTAGCAGGTGGCTGAAAGAGACTGCAGAACTTAAGTTACACACAAAGGTAACATTATTTCTGACAAAGTCAGCCAAGAAAATGCTTTGTGTCAAATGGTTCCTGTCTAAGTGAAAGTTTAATCTGCTTCCCACTTAGTAACTGTAAATGAAACTATAAAAGTAAACAAAACAGAAGCAGTAGGAAGAATTGTGAGGTTATCTTTAGTTTCCACTGAGAAACAGAAAAGAAGGAACATTAAAATGTCCAAAGTATTGTGTTTGCCATATACTTTGAAAGTTTAAATATGGAATTAAGTAAACTAGAAAAACCAAATTACTGGTTCTTTCTTTGTTACATACAATTATAAGCACTCCATTTGTTTATTATGTCAATTTATTTATAGAAAAATGTAAATCTCTTACATTAAAAATAGATAATAAAATGAACAAACAACCTTCTGCTGTAGACTTAATTGGTATTGAGGTATTTAGACTACATTAAGATTAGCAATAATTTTGAATTTCAAAGTACCTCTGGACTTAAAATTTTGCCATTTAAAGGAAATCTTCACAGAACTGCCTGAATCTACTATACCATGCTGGGGATGGGGTTGGAGTGGGAAAAGGTGGGTAAAAGTGGGGAGGGAAGGTGGTCTAGTAATTATCTAAATGTTCATAGAAGATAAATGGTTTATTAAGATGAAAGTCAGGAGTGGCTTATAATCAGTGTTAGACACATGGAGCCCGATGAAGTTTAATGTTTGCTTTTATTAGTAGAAAAGAATAATATTTCTCTTTCCCCAAAATATCCTTTTATCATTTTTCCATTAGTACTTGAAATTTTCCTCTGAGCACTTTTCCATGATCTTTTGGAAGCTTTTGACAGTGTAAGATATCCATGGGTATGAATGCAGCCAACTTCATGCACCTACATAGGTATTCATTCATTACAATGTTATCAGCAGAGAACAGGGAATGCTAAGACTAATTGAAAATAGTCTTTCTCTCCTCTAAGTTTCAGCAGAGAGGAGATTTTGAAGAGATGAGTCATGTAGCTTCAGGAAGAAAATTTAAAAAGGGAATACCAAAAAGGTCCTGGACTTACAGGATTGAAAATGTTTTCATTATTTCTGTCAACAACAACAAAAAAATGTGAATAGTAAAGCAAGCACTGAGTTGTTGGGAGGTCAAGGAAAGTCTGTGTATTATTTGTTGAGGATAATTGGTTGGACTTTGGCCAAGTTTTAAAATAATATTTCAGACAAAAGGTATGAGAGTCACAAAAACTTGGTTATAATTCCAAATTTACCGCATGCCAAATGTGTAACTTTGGGAAATTTACTTAATGTACCTGATCCTTAATTTGTCATTCAAAAAATGAAGATAATATCCACATCCCATCACATTTATAAGGATTTGATATGATCATACATGTTAGAGGATATAACAAATATCTGGTAGATAGTAAGCATTCGGCACAATTGTTGCTAGCAATGGTCATATTAACAGGTATGGATTTTACATGCCATATACTCAAAAGTGCAAAAAGGAAAAAAAATAACTTTTCACAGTTGAATTTAATTTTCTTCACGAATTGGTAGTGTACGTGATGGCAGAAACATTAATCTGGTTATTTACACTTCTGACACTTCTTTGGACACTTCTGAATTTTCTTACTCACTTCCAATTTAAAGTCAAACATGATTTTCTACTCTTTCTCCTCTCCATAGTGGTATTCGAGGTTCTGGGTGTCAGAAAATAGAGACAAGGCATTGCCCATGACCTTATCCAGTTATATTCATATTTAATTCAAAATTTAGGTTTGTGTATAATAATGAATTAAGGGTTGTATTTCCTCAGAATTGTCAAGTTATCCACTCATTGTTTTAAAGTATTTTGTATTTTCTAATGAGAAGTGCGAACCTTGTCTGACTCTTTTGCAGTTGACAGCACTTCTCCCTTTGGAAACATTTTTGGATTTTCATCCATGAAGCTGTGAAGGTTCACCATGTGTATAGGTGTATTTATTACTCATTCTGCTCAGCGTTCCTGTCAATTTGACCATTGGAATCTACTTTCAGCAACAGAAAATTCTCTTGTGTTATTTATTTACTAACTTCTTCCTACCATTTTCTTTATGCATGAACAACCCTGTACGTAAACCTTGGTCTAAAACTCAACTATTTTCTTAGGATAGATTCCTAAAAGTAAATATATTGGTTCAATGTTTATGTCTATTTAATGACATTTCATAAATATTACCAAATTTTTCTTCTGAATGGCTGGGTTGATTCACATTTCAAACTTAAAATGAGTATGAGAATACTTAGGTATTAAATAGGTCTTTAAACATACATGGTATTTTAAAAATGTATTTTAAGTGACATGCATAACCTTACAACTAAACACTTATTTTCTCTTTCCTTAGTTGAATCACACATTAAGATAATCACATACTTTTATTTTGTAAAATATTATACAGACTATTGTTAATTTTATGTCAACTTCGGTAAAAGTAGGATAAAAGACATGCTGAATATGTTTAAGTTTGGATGCTGAGTATGTTTTGGCTTACATTGTAATAAATTATATATAATTTTGTGATCTTAGTAAGATCTGGCTATACCTATGTTTAGTATCATTCAACATGTCTCCCAAGGTCAAATAAATCAGCAAACCATTAATAACCCCTGTTTTACCAAAATGAGATCAAAACTGTAAATAAGCTAAAGATAATCAAAAAAGGTCTAGTTTCAGTTATAATGACTTTGGGGGAGAAGAGTCAGTGGAGCTTGCTTCCTATTTTCTGATGATGTTACTTTCTTCTGTGTCTTGTGTGCACTTACAAACATTTTAAGAGGCTGGTGTTGAATGTTTATTGAATCATACAGTCTTAATATTTTTCTAGATAACCAAGGGTCATTTAGTAAATATATTTCAAAAATAACAATTCTAGAAGCATAATTGCTTATCTATCTGTCCTGACAAAGTCACTGACAGAGTTATGTGTGAGAATTTTTATGAACAAAAATGCTTGTAATATATATTTTTAAAATGTGATATTTATTTTCAACCTCCCAGATAGATGAATTGTGTCCACCCTGATGACTTTTACAGATTTTATCAACAGGCTCTCTTTAACTTCTTATTCTGCTAGCCAATCAGAGATACTGGTAGGAATTTGTAGGATGGGAGAAGAGAGAGGTTGGGGTACCCATTTCCCAGTTCTCTTCTTATTGTGGGTTAGATGTGTTTTGCTACAGGACACGGCTCCTGTTGGGTGGTCCTCACCTACAACTGCAAATGGTACCTGCTCCTTCCTCTTGCCTGTTCAGATCTAGGGTAATAGTAGCTCCTCTTTGATTCACCACCCCTTGCTTCATCATCTCCAATTGGTTCTTTTAGCCATGCACCCATTTTTTGGAAATGATTTCTTAATTAAGCTCTTATCACTTACCCTGTTTGAATGTGCATTTTGTTTGTTGCTGAGGTCCTGACTGATGTACTCTAACATGGTTTCTGTTTAATAGTTGTGTCTGTCTTTTCTGTTGATCTATAGAGAGTGACAAAATCTTGAAATAAAAAGAGAAATCAGTATTTATTGAAAAGGAAGATTTTTCTATAAAATGATTTTTATTGAAACCCATTCTGGCAGCTGTGCTGTATTTAAAAACAAAAAACAAAAAAAAAAAAAAAAGAAAGAAGAATAAGATGATGATGATATTGTTGTATGGTAGACTCACTTAGAAAGAAATTCTTCTGCATAGACTCCAAAAACAGATAAATTGATCAATTGAGAACCAACAGACTGTCTTGGAATAGAACTTAGCATTAGCAGAAACGTCTATACCTAGGAAAGAAGAAAAATACCTTTTTTTTT
>NW_007731005.1:173865-174448 GCF_000696425.1 Galeopterus variegatus | reverse complement strand
GTAAGACCTTAGAGATAATGTTGCCATTTTTCCCATCCATTAAAAAAACAAAAACAAAAACAAATCCTCCTAGGTATATATAGAAGAAGCCACTAAGGAAACAATTTAAGCATACTTAAAAAATATAAAAGTCAATTGAAAAACTAAACTCGATACTATATAATTATTTTTACCAAAGGTTAAAATGGTTTCTGTTTTTTTTGTCTGAATGTATCTTCAGTGAAAATTCAGAAGACTTGATCTCTTGTAAGTTAAGTTAAATTTAAAATTTTATCTTGTGTACATGCAAGGGCTCATTACGAGAAGCAATTGCTTTTACCACTGGTTGTTCCAACTCTTCAGTGTATGAGTGTGTGAGGAGTACGATACATAAACCAAATAAAATAATTTAATTGGCTTGGGATAGGAGCACACATCTGTTTGTATAAGGACTATATTAAGAGGCTGATCTACCATTTGCCTGGAGCACCAGTACATAAGGAGTGCCAACAGAATCAGAGGGGTAACTGTGCAATGCAGTGGGTCCGCTGATGCTTCCACTTAAAGTTCCTTTCTCTCACCAGCATGATCTAATGCTTTCTTG
>NW_007731005.1:171450-173262 GCF_000696425.1 Galeopterus variegatus | reverse complement strand
GCAATGCAGTGGGTCCGCTGATGCTTCCACTTGGAGTTCCTTTCTCTCACCAGCATGATCTAATGCTTTCTTTGCAGTGTATGAGATCAATTTTCTTGTTTTGAATGCACATATGTGATAATTTTTGTTTTATTTAATCAATCCTATCCTGTTTTTGGACTGGACAATCTTTTTTTCTTTTTTTAAAATTTTGATCTCTTAATTTTTTTACATTACAAGGAAAAAAAATCCCCAAAATTAAACATATGAATATGGTTTATAGTTACCCATCCACCCCCGCCACACATACTTCAACAAATATACTTCCACAAAATGACAACATGTAAGTAAACTTAGAAACTACTTACCACCAAAGCTTGTTTCAAATTTAATATCCCACTATGTTAAAATTACTTTGTTTCCCTTAGACATTAAAATTGCCTCAGCTTGCTTCAATTTATATTTCTAAGTTATACTATTATTTCTGAGAGTGAAATGGACAAATATACTTAGAAAATGAGTAATAGAATTTAATAAGGTCAGTGATTATATGTATGCTCAGATAAGTGTTACATATCAGCTAGATATTGAACTTTGATAGAATCATGTTTCTTTTGATTATTTAAGATGTGTCTCTGTGACCTTCTTTCAGCAAAATGAACAGTATTCCCCACCTCGCCTCCCTTTTCTGTTTCTTTTTCTGGACAATCTTTCATTTGTTAGAGCAAACACATTTTTTCCCTTCAGAATAATGGCTTTGGATTTATCAGTAGTAATCAATAGTGGTCAGGTAGGCAAACTTGAAGAGAAAAGGATGCAGTGCAATTGATCTGTATAAGGAGGGAAGGGAAATTAAGGAACAAGATCCCAAAAGAAAAATGCTACCACTGGAAGACAGTTGGAGAAAGGAGAGTTCACTGTGAGGCTGAGAAGAGAGACTAAGATGAAAAGACTGATCTAATTGTGATTTCTCCAGTGGAAAGCTGTACACTGTGGGAGGGTAATCCCTGTGTTCAACCTTCCCAACAAAACTCTCAGCAAGTTCTAAATAGTTCGTTAATACTTTTATTTTGTTTGGTGTTATTTGTTTGCTTTTTAAAAGCATCAGATATTTTCTGGAAGCTNGCTGATGGTCCGGGAGAAGAAACACAATCAAGCTTATGAGCTTTTTATCCCTTTGAAAGAAAATTTGAGACCCTGAGAGGAAAGAATAAAAATGGCTTCATTTATTTCATTGTCTGATCCTAGCTCGGAGCTGCAAGATCTGAAACACCCAGAAAATTGAAGATTTATTTCTCACTCTTTAAAAATTGTTTCCTGAGATGCTCAGCATCAATACCCTAACCTCAACTACCACTCCACCCCCCTGCACAGCTGCTCCCCCACCCAACACCGTCGGTACATTTCATTAAATAACTCAAAGTGGAACAGAACTTAGATCAGTGGTTCCCAAAGTGTGGTCCACCACTGAGATCCCTGAAACTCTCCTCGGACCCACAAAGTCAAAACTATATTGTCATTTACTATATTGTCATTTTAATATTAGTCAAGGCAGTGATAAACTGTACTAGTTGTCATTGGCTTCTTCACCATCAAGTGCCTCACCACCAAACACCAGACACTTTTTTAAAAATGCCAGTTTTACTTAAAAATGACCTTGATGAAAGAGTAAACAATAACTTTTTAAAATCCCAGCCCTTAACTATATATCTTTTTAATATTTTACAAATGAAACGAGAAATTTGCCTAATTCATTTTCATTACAATCCCACGTACAATGGTTGTCCCCATAAAGAGTGCCTGTGGTTGGCTGAGTTGCAGGCTGAACTGACC
>NW_007731005.1:169243-170640 GCF_000696425.1 Galeopterus variegatus | reverse complement strand
GTACAATGGTTGTCCCCATAAAGAGTGCCTGTGGTTGGCTGAGTTGCAGGCTGAACTGACCTATCTTTCATGGAGCTTGATTTTTACTTGAAAAAAATAACTGAGAGAAAAATTAAGGTTATTCAGACATGGATATCCCACAGACATTTTCTAGAATATAAACGAAAGGAATCTGTCAAGGAAAAAAAAAAACTGATAGCATTAATTGCTAATAGAAGATTTGAGTTTTCAAATAAAAATTAAAACTTTTAAAAATGTTTATCCACTATGAAACTGATGGCTTCTCAAATGTGAACACTTTTGATGAGACTGATGAGATGTTAACAGTGGTGATTTTTTGATACTGTATGATGAAATATGCCAACTTTTGAAAGATCTGCATATTTCGCTAAACTAATATTTCCAAATGATCGATGTATCATTATTTTGAGGACTCCCAGGACTCCAAAGCAGTCTATAGTTTGTTACAGAAATCAGCCAAGGAAAAAGACATATCAAGTGGAGTCTGGAGGAATCCAGGTACAGGCGTCAGAAGTTTTCTTTCTTCCAGGAAGGCTCAAATGGAACACACTTCTTTCTCTAAGAGCGGAATGCAACAAAACATGTGCAGTGTTTCTGCCCAGGAAAGCCTCATGAAGAATCAGAGTTCAGGGTTTTTATCGGAGGCTGATCAAGTGGACACAATGACCAGTGACCACTACTGGAATTCCAGACTCCCTGAAGGAGAGCAGGTATTCAGTGTCCCAGGTGGGCAAAACAGGATTATTAATGTAGGGAACATTCCAAAAGCCAAGTTCCCAGAGGCCAGCCAAGTTCCAACCCTGCAAGTAGGCCTTCTAAAAGAAAGCAACTCATGCCTACTGTTTAACTCTTTCCTGCACAATCTCTCTATGAAATCATGAAAAGGTAAAAAAAAAACATTCTAAGCACAAGATGAACAATAGATTTTATTGTAACAGACTATGTACAATTCGTGATAGGGTTTCAGACTCTATCTTGATATTAATTTTTAAGAAGCTACTACGTGTCAAGTTTTGATGTAGTATCAAAGAAGAATATCTGCAATTATCTGAAAAGGTTTATTAAAATACTCCTTTTCCAACTACACATCTTTGTGAGGCTGGATTTCCTTCATAATCTTAAAGCAAAACAGCACAGCACTACAAATTGAGTTTAGAGGCAGATATAACAATCCTACTCTTTTCTGTTAAGACAAACATTAAAGACATTTGCCAAAAGGGAAAACCATGCCCCTTTTCTCATTAAATATTTTGTTTTGAAAATTTATTTTTCATAAAAGTATGTAATTCATGTTAGCATATAATGGGGTTATTTCTATTAATGAGTTAGTAGATACATAATTTTTTTTTTCCTTTTTGTCTTTTTTCGTGTCCAGC
>NW_007731005.1:167272-168639 GCF_000696425.1 Galeopterus variegatus | reverse complement strand
GCGGGAGTGCCATCGCGCTTCCAAACGGCACACTGTAGCAGTGCGCCACCGGGCCGGCCCGTAGATACATAATTTTAAAATGTTTCTGTTTGAATTTCTAATATCAAAATAACAATAAAGTTATCCAAAGAAATAAAGCAAATAAATAAAAACTCTTTGGGTCCTCAGTAATTTTTAGCATGTAAACATGTCTTCAGATCAAAAGGTTTGAAAAATGCTGGCTTAGAGTAGTAGGATATAAGTATAGGGAATTTATAACTGGCGTTTTTAATTCATCTTTAGTAAAATATCAGTTCAGTAAGATTTCTGATAAGTTGGAAGGTGGGCTTGGGACCATGTCACTCAACCAATAATTATAAAGTAAATCTAAAGGAGAAATTTGCCAAAATTCAAATGAGTAGTAAAGGAGGCCGAGCATAATATGCCACTCTGTGCCTTTGACAGTGATCTTCCATTTAAGGATAAATATACAGGAGAAAAAAACACCACAGAGCTTTAAAATACTGCTTACTATTCTCAGTAAAACAGATGACCACTTCAGAGAGCAATTTGGCAAAAATGAAGAAAAGTGTACATACCTACACCCTGCAATCCAGCAATTCCATTCCTAGGAATTCACTTATGATAAAATTTTTGTACATGTGCAAAAGACATTTGTATGAGCATATTCATTTTGGTACAACTTGTAGCAAAATAAAATCTGTCCCTCAGCAATGTCAGAAAAAAATGAAGTGAGCTTGTTACTATAATGGAACTGTATGTGCAATTTTAAATGAATAATCTAGTTCTACATGTACCACATTGAATAAATGTCAAAAAAAGTCATGTTTAGTGTAAAAGAAGTTAGCAAAACGTTACGTATAGTGTGATAACATTTATACAGTTGTTCAAAACATGAATACTTTAAAATACTTTCAAAAATAGGAATAAATGCTAACATTATGACTTTTGAGATATTCTTTTTCTAATTAAGCTTTTCTGTGCTTTCCTTTTTCCCTATAATTAACACAAATTACTTTTCTCTACTCTTTTCTACTCTTAATCTTTCTCCTGTCATCGCTATTATTTTTACATGCCCATAACATTTCAACACTGACGTTTGTTTTTTGTAAAATTGCATTTGATTTGCAAGACAATCAGATAAGTTAGTCCCATTATTCAATCAAGGAGGAGTCAGATTTAGTCATTCCAGGAGAGACAAAGTGACATGCTCAAGGTCACATACCCAGTAAGTGATAGAGTCACAATAAAATATGAGTTTCTGCTGATAAATTAATGGTTTTTTACTTGCTATGCCTGCATGTTACAGAGATACACTTGGACACACTGATAATTCAATATGTATTTTTATTGGCAGGTAGTAATAA
>NW_007731005.1:166350-166840 GCF_000696425.1 Galeopterus variegatus | reverse complement strand
AGTAATAACAGTATTAATATCCATACCTGAATAATAAATGCTTATTAAGCACTCTCTTCTAGGCATGGTTCTATGCACACTGAATATATTAATCACTTGATCTCTTAGCAACTCCACATATTTTCTATTATTATTATCTGAATATAACAGAGGAGATAACAGGTGCAGAACACTTGAGAAATTATGCAAAGTCCTAGAGAGAAGTGGCCGTGCTGGGATTCGAACCTAGGCACTCTGACTCCAGAGACCACATTCCTAATGACTGCATTAAAAAGACTACTCATAAAAGCGTTTTTCTTTCAAATCCTCTTCATAGAACTGATAAAGTGCAGAATTCTCTGAAAATGCTTTTCAATTCTGATGTGATTTCAATGAAAGGTACTTAGGTCTTTTTAACACATCTAATTTAGTTCGATTTTGCCCAGTTTATTTCTTAGCATGCAAAAGAATTCTGTTGGCAGTATAAGGAAATGACCCCAAATTGAGCCAT
>NW_007731005.1:163372-165056 GCF_000696425.1 Galeopterus variegatus | reverse complement strand
AGGCCATTGAAAGTATGTGACTGTATTACTATTACCAACAAAGCTTCAGTAAATTCTACACTTGTCATTTTGAGTTTATACATGTAGGCAAGTTTATTTGTGGGATGAATTTACAGTGGAATTTCTGGGTCATTTCCTGGTAGATAAGGAAATGGTCTTTTGCATTTATTTGAATAATTTATTTCTTGTTCATCGCTGTCACTATATGTGACAGTTGAATTAGTCTTGATTATTCATATGCCTATCCTTCATTAAAATAGTCTTTGAAGGATAATACTGCTAAGTTCAGAAATTTGTTTTATTAGTATAAAACATTAACTACTAAAATTAAAATTTAAAACATTTTAGGTTAATTCATTTTTATGGGAAATATACCTCACTAAAGGTATCTTTGTAGTCATAATTAAGTAGGATATTTTGGATTTTGTGCCTTTTTGATAGGAATAGACTATACTAGAGAGTTGATTAGACTAACAATGACACTCTAAGAAAAGAAGAACATGTGTCAGTCACTATGATTCAATTTCGTAAGTGATGAAAAGATACAGCCATGTGGTTTTTATATTGTTGCATCATTAGGGATGAAGGAACTTCTATGTATCTGTGAAGTTTTTGTAAAAGACAGTGACTGGAGAATTTGTGGAAGAGCAGGGTTGAGAGTCAAAGAGGATTCTTTCAGCATTTTGGGTACTCCACTAAAACCTGCTCTCTCCCACTGATTTAGTTGTGACCAGTGTAGATAAATCAAGCATCTGGGAATCCAAATAAACCTCATCTATCCTCTCTGTATTCACAGCATTGCACAATGAAAACCTTGGCTTAAGTGATGCCAATGTTCCTTCTTCTGGTAGTCTTTGCAGGTTGGTGTGGGTTGTTAGTGCTTGTGACAGCCTATTGCCTTCCTTGCCCCTTATTGCTGCCAGAGAGCATGTAGCCTCCCTCACTGGGGAGTAAGATAGGAAGGCAATGGATCTCTTTTATTGGCTTACCTCTTAGTATGCAATAGAGTTCTCCAGTGATCCAGATCATCACCAGTACAGATCACTGCTTTTGATATTTATTGGATGGAATAATATCACATTTGATATCTTACATTCTCTATGTCCCTAAAGAAACATCTGGGTGGTTCTTTAGAGAGCTCTGTCTCTCTGAGACACTGAAGTGGGCTTAAAACGTTTTGGCAAGCATGATCTGATTACATCTTTTGCCAGAGATCTGCGGTCAAAGGATACTATGCCCCTGGTTGGCACTGAGCTCCGCAAGACTGCAGAAAGTACAAAACCAAAAAAATTGATTATCTCCCATTCTCAACACTGTATTTTGATCCTTTTAAAGTTTTCTTCTACCTACTAAGTTGTAAATATATAAAAGTACCTCGGTGAAGACATGTTTCATGGAAAATTACAAAGTAAAAATATTTTATATCCATGGCACAAAAATATTTATGATGAGAGTAATGAATGTTAAAAAAACTTTACCATTAATAACACCACCCATATTCAAATTAGATACCATATTCAAAATAACTTATAAAATGTTAAAGCTTACTGAGCAGCATGGGTTAAATATAATGTTCCTCTTGTTGCTATGTGTCTGTGGAGTGAACTGAATGAGAATTTATATTTATAAAAAGAGGAAAATTAGGAAAAATAGGATAACTATCAATTTCAGAAAAAAAAAAAAA
>NW_007731005.1:155690-163169 GCF_000696425.1 Galeopterus variegatus | reverse complement strand
TATTTTGATCCTTTTAAAGTTTTCTTCTACCTACTAAGTTGTAAATATATAAAAGTACCTCGGTGAAGACATGTTTCATGGAAAATTACAAAGTAAAAATATTTTATATCCATGGCACAAAAATATTTATGATGAGAGTAATGAATGTTAAAAAAACTTTACCATTAATAACACCACCCATATTCAAATTAGATACCATATTCAAAATAACTTATAAAATGTTAAAGCTTACTGAGCAGCATGGGTTAAATATAATGTTCCTCTTGTTGCTATGTGTCAGTGGAGTGAACTGAATGAGAATTTATATTTATAAAAAGAGGAAAATTAGGAAAAATAGGATAACTATCAATTTCAGAAAAAAAAAAAAAAGACATATGCCATGTTTGACCTTAAAAAGTGTGGTAGGAGCTTTTGAACATCTAGCAGGGAATATATTTATTCTATATATTCTGTTTGTAAAATATTTCTCTGATAATTTTATCATGTTTGGACTTTCTTTTATAAATGTATGTATTCGTGTAGTGGTTTATTCTAAAAGCAAAGTGCAATTACATGTGAACATATGAGATCAATCGATCTCTCTCTATATAAATATATAGATATATATACATATACATGTCTTTTTCATGGATGTCACCTATTTCAATGTTTTCTCTTTATTGATTTCAAAATGATTCAGTTAAGTAGTTCTGGGGAGATAAAGAAAGAAAACATTTGTTAGATTCTTCTATCTGCATGATTTTTACCAGGTGGTCTCCACTCTCAATCTTATTTAATCATTACCCAGCACTTTAAAAGGGGGTCATTAGCCCATCATTTATTAATAAAAAACAGAAGACTCAGAGAAATTAACTAATTCTCATAAGACCACGATAATAATAGGAGGTATAGAAGAATTTGAATCTAATTGTGTCTATTTCTAACCCCCTTCGCCAAGTGTATATAAAGATGAGGACATCGCTCATGACCATCATTAGCATTTTTTCATGAGTTAGCAATGTACCAGGTTCTACGTTAAGTGCCGTATAGGTTTTCTCTCTAATAACACTCACAAAGAAACTATTACCGTTTTCATTTTATAAAGGGAAGGGGGTTTTCCAGAGAAATAAGATTGATTTCCCAAATTCCCACAGATAGGCAGGTAAAGAGGAGGAAATCAACTTTTAGTTGCATTTCTATTGTTTTGAGGCTACACTTCATGGAAAACAGAAGCAATATTAGAAGAAACTGCTCACTTTTAACATAATGAGTTATGTTTCCATAGCACTGATTTTACAGCTACCTACATTATATTTTTTTCTGGCTATAATGTACAATATATTTAAAAATATTCTCATTTTGTACCACCTATTAAGCTTTTTTGAATCCTAGTAGACAGTACTTGACATCCTGCTGTTATGAAAGTAGTCCAATAAAAGAAAGAATTATGGACACATTTACAGTCCTAGTCGTCTTATCATTCTCATCATTGTTACGCTTTTAAAACCATCTCCTCTAAAATTTCAGGCTCTCTTTTGTCTTAAGTGACTGAAATAATTTATATAAACTCTATACACAGTGTTCCCTTAGGATAGTAATTTGATTTCTACATGAGAATGGGAAGCCATATATGTGAAAAGGTTAAGCTTTTTGGAGACATTTCATTTCCTTTTTTAGAATTGTTTAATGCATTAGAGTATATTATATATATATAAAATACATTTCAGAAGAATTTTGCCAGCAGTGCAATGAGATAACACTTAAAGTCCTAAGGCATTTTCAAGTTAGGTCAGTATGAGACTGTACCAGTCTTGTTAGCAAATAAATAATTACATTTGCTTGTAAAATTGTGGAGCTAATTTGTAAATGGAAATACTTCAGAAAGCTGTATAAATAAATATTTGATTGTCACAGTTCATAAAAATGTTTCATCATTCTATCCTTTACCAAGTTACTGTAGATAAATTATAGATAAAATTAATAGAAACTATGCTTTCATCATTTAGCAGGAATTTGCATTTGATATTCTCTTCTGCTCTTCGGTTTCCTTGACTTGTCCTTTCAGCTCTCTCGAGGGCCCCAAGCACCTATTCTGCCTCTGGCAGTGCTGTCCTGCTGGGTCTGCAAACCCCTGCTCATGACAGGCACTTCTGGTGGTCTCAGGGCATAGGGCAATGTCTACTTAAGTTAGTATATGTGTGTATAAGTATGCTCTAGGAAGTGAATAAGGAGAAAAGAAGTCCATTTTATTCATTAATTGACTGCGCTCTTTAATGTATTAGTATTTTTTTCATGCTCTGCTATGAAGAGATGGCTTCAGAATGAGTTACAGAAATGGATTCCTTCATTTAATATAGTTCTCTCCATCCTCACATTTATCACTAGCCTTGTTGACATTTTGTAGTGACTTGAGTTCTTTAGATTTTAAATTGTAATTAACCTCAGTACAGCTTCTGAGTACTGTGAAGTTGAAAACATTTGGATGGGGTTCTAAACCAAGCTTATTAGCTTCTAGATGATTATAGGTCAAATGTCCTCAGTGGAATTGGTTATAAGAGGGGATGGAACTGCTGGAGAACTACCTGCAAGTAATTTTACTACTGGTTGGTTAGACTAAGATTTCTTATATTGCACGTAAAAAGCATGAATCATAAAAACAAAATATTGATAAATTGTACTTTATCAAAATTTAAAAGATGCCATTAAGAAAATGAAAAGGCAAAACTAAGACTGGAGTAACAAATTTGTCAGACACATATATGATAAAGAACTTACACAGAAGGGATTCAAAAAGTTTGTGGCAAAATGCAATTAAAATATAAAAATAAAAATACAAACTTTATTTCTCAATTTAAGCTCCACTAAAATCAAGACATTTGTGTAAGTGTCTTGAGCCAAGAACTGAGGGTTCAGGGAATTTACCCATGACGGTGTAGTCATTTTTATATTATTAACTAAAAAGTAAAAAAATTCCTTTTGAAGATTTTTTTTAAGATTAGGAAACAAAAACAAAAACAAGTCAGGAGTCAATTTAGAACTGTAAGACAGATGCCTAAAGATTTCCCATCAAAACTCTCAGAAAATTGCCCTTGTTTGATGAACAAAACAAGTGGGAGCATTGACTTTTCCCCAGGAATTTTTCTGCCAAAGCTTTGGCTAACTCTCTCAAAACACTCTCATAATAAGCACAGGTTATTCTCTGGGTCTTCAGAAAGTCCACACGTAAAATATGTCGAGCATTCCAAAAAATGCTCAAGAGCAAAGCTCTTGACTGTTCTGCGTTTGCTTTGACTGGACCACTTCCACCTGTTGGTAGCCATTTCTATGACTGTGTTTTGTCTTCAGGATCGTGCTGCTAAGGGGAAGACATAAGACACAAAAACAGTATACACTGTATGATTTGATTTTATGGGAAGATTAGAAAAGGCCAAATTAGAGTAAGAGAAACAGATGAGTGTTTGACACAATTTGCTGGTAAAAGGGGAATAGGAAGAGGAGACTAACCATAAGGCATCCTTAGGGAACTTTTTGAGGTGATGGAAATATTATTTGTATTGATTTTGGTGGTGGCTGCATGATATGCATTTGTCAGAATGATAAGGTAAAATTAAAACCAGTATATTTTTGTATGTACATTACATGTTAGTGTGGCTAATTAAAAAACCCATAATAAACATTACTGTGTATTATGTACCACATTGAATACTCTGGAGACCATGTGTTAATACTGCTAAGTTAACATGTTTTTATGAAGACTGCTACATGAAGTATTTTTCTGCCACATATCCTTTACATAATAATAGCCGGAGATTGCAATCCTATTTCCCATAACCTACATAGGAATTTTTTGTGCAACCAAAACAACATGCAGAAATAAAATCTATGGATAAAATTATTACTGCAATCTCCAATTTAGAATTAGTTCTATTCTCTGAAACAGTCTTATTTGATCAGTTGCCATTGTAATAAGTGAAATAAACTTTAATCTATTTCATAAAATTTTAATATGGTATTCTAGCATTTTAATATCTTTCAAATAGTAAGTTCCTTATGAATTTGATCCAAAAACATTTAAAAGATTGCAAAACTAAAAACTTGTGAAAATTGCTACTTTGATGACAGGTATACTATAATATGCATGGAAGCACATTTCTATTTACAAGTATTTGAAATTAATAAATACAAACATCTACTCAATTATTTTTTAAAAAATCATGTCTTCTTGAGTATAATTTGTGTTTTCCATTAAAAGGATATAAAGGCACTAAAATATATTATCTTACTTAAATGCTACATCAGAAATATATTTTGTGTTATAAAATATTGCAGAAGAAAATGTGTTTTATTAATTTTCTCACTGATATTTTGAATTAGAATTATTGCACATGAAGTTTATTTTTTATTATTAAAAGGTTTTTACCACCCAGTCATTTTCATTGTAATATATAAGATTTTTAAAAAAATAAACATAAACATAATAAAATATGGGAAAGACAGCTTCTTAATGAGTGTTCTGAAAGCCCATCACTTTTTAATCTGGGAGCTACCTGTAATTGTCATACATATGTGTGCACACACATGCACACACACACTCAGCTAATCCCACTTTATAATACTGCCGAAAGGTGAATTCTATTTTCACTTTCTAGGCAATATTCTGACACATACTTCACCTCCTACTGCTTATAAGTGTAGGATGAGTCAACCATAGAATTGCTTCGATAAAAAAAGCCCAAGTCAAGACTCATTTCATTAAATTCTGACAGAGCTTGCACTTATATTCTAGTATATTAAATTTTAAGGAGAGTATTGGGATAGGAGAAGGTGATTCAAAGGAGGAGGAATATTCAATGAGATATTTTATCAACCATCAATTCACACCAGTAGGGCTAAGATAAACAGAAAAAGCTGACCATTTAATCAAATGAAATGACCATTATCTTGGATGTAAAATAAATTCAAAAATTTGGTTGAAAGTGGCTTCTTGGAATTCAGCACAATGAAATCATCTTTATTATATGACCTCTTTGCCATGAGATGAGTGTCAATACCATATGAGCTTAACGAAGAGAAGTAACTAAAGACATGAAATCTATTATTCTTACTGCCTGTCCCAAATTCATTTTTGCTTTTCATATTATTCATCAATGTACAAGAAACAGATGAATGGGCCCTTTTAAAACATTAGAAGGACTGTTGTACTGCATATTTCAAAATTTCCAAAACAGCACAAAGAAATAAAAAGTATGTGAGATGGTGAATATGTTAACCAGCCTGATTCAATCATTTCACAATGTATGCATGTATTATAACATCACATTGTACCCTATAAATATACATACTTATTATTTGTTGATTAAAAATGAATTAAATATTTTTAAAAACAACTGTTAAAAAGATTTATTAGATCACTTCTACCAAGATCTAAATAAACAATTATAATAGGTAGTATTAAGTTTGAAAACATAAGCTATAAAGTTCTTATATGTAGGAAATATGCTTATTTTAATGAAGCAGTTTTCAATCAGAGAGCATGATATAGTAAACCACTGTCAGAATCTGGATGAGGAACCCAGCAAATAGAATGCTTAAGGAATATTATTAAGTGTCAAAAAATTCAATTGTTAATATTTTAAGCATTCTAGAAATTCAGAATGTCAGCTTGAGAGGCCTCTTCATTTTATACGTAAGAGGTCTTCATAGTTCTGAAAATAGAAAGAAATCAAAGGTTGTCAAGGAAAAAGCACAGATGTCAGGTGAGAAAATGTAAAAGCAGGTGCAGGTCCTAGGTAGAAAATATAAATACAAGCCTAACTATAAATATTTTCCTGGGGAAAATAGAAGAGACTTGAAACTTGTAGTTAAACTAACTTCACAATCTACTTCAGATGTGAGAAAGTTAAAACAATAAGAATATTTTTATCAAGTTCAGAGAAAAAGATATAACTTAATTTGGGTGGTAATTTTCCTGGGGAAAATAGAAGAGACTTGAAACTTGTAGTTAAACTAACTTCACAATCTACTCCAGATGTGAGAAAGTTAAAACAATAAGAATATTTTTATCAAGTTCAGAGAAAAAGATATAACTTAATTTGGGTGGTAAGACATAACATATATTAGCTGGAGACTTTAGAAGCAAAGCTTCATTTCTCTTCCTCAAAAGCTATCTAAAAAAATTCCTCATCTTGCTGACTATGCATTGAAAATATTAAAGTATAATAATGATAAAACAAGTGTTTATTGAGCATTTATTATGTGCCAGGTGCTATCATATATGCTGATGTGCATTAACTCAGTTTTCACAGTAGAGATATGTATTAGACGAGTGCGGTCATTCTCCACATTTTCCACCTGAGGAAACTTAGAATCAACTAACTAGTCTAAAATCAAATAGCTAGAGACTGGAGCTGAAATTTGATTCATTCAATTTTATTCCACAGTTTATATCCTTTGCTACCATGCTATACTAATTATCTCCACAGCATTAGTACTGCTAAATACATCAGATGATGTTTTTCTATACTAGAAACCAAAAGCACTCAAATACCAAATACCATATTCTAGGAAGAAAAACTCAATAGTATTAGGATGCCATTTTATATTAGTATATGCTCAATGTGATATGAATAAGGTACATTTAGAATTGACCTGCTCCCCCCCAAAAAATAGAGGATCAGGATAGCTAAATAATATAAATAATCTTAACAAAAATGAATAAGGCCTACAGGTTATTTAAAACTGTCGTAAAACAACAATCATTAAAGCAATATGGTATCAGCATAATTATGAGGATATTTAGCTTAGAAACAGATACACATAAACAAATAAAAATGTGGCATGTACTTAAGATGGTCTAAGAAATCACTAGGAAAATAACAGATTATTAATATCTAGTGCAGAGATGTCTATAGTACTGATATCGATATTTGGAAAAAACTTGAATCATCCTTCACCATTGTTTGAGTGTGATCTAACAGTATAATGCCCACAAAACTGTGAAGGTATCCGGAGACTAATGAATGAAGCAGGCAACGCCATGTGGTTGGTTTCCAAAGAGTTGTTTTATTATTATTATTATTATTATTATTATTATTATTATTATTATTATTATTATTATTATTATTATTATTATTATTATTATTATTATTATTATTATTATTATTATTATTATTATTATTATTATTATTATTATTATTATTATTATTATTATTATTATTATTATTATTATTATTATTATTATTATTATTATTATTATTATTATTATTATTATTATTATTATTATTATTATTATTATTATTATTATTATTATTATTATTATTATTATTATTATTATTATTATTATTATTATTATTATTATTATTATTATTATTATTATTATTATTATTATTATTATTATTATTATTATTATTATTATTATTATTATTATTATTATTATTATTATTATTATTATTATTATTATTATTATTATTATTATTATTATTATTATTATTATTATTATTA
>NW_007731005.1:136160-154690 GCF_000696425.1 Galeopterus variegatus | reverse complement strand
AATAATAATAATAATAATAATAATAATAATAATAATAATAATAATAATAATAATAATAATAATAATAATAATAATAATAATAATAATAATAATAATAATAATAATAATAATAATAATAATAATAATAATAATAATAATAATAATAATAATAATAATAATAATAATAATAATAATAATAATAATAATAATAATAATAATAATAATAATAATAATAATAATAATAATAATAATAATAATAATAATAATAATAATAATAATAATAATAATAATAATAATAATAATAATAATAATAATAATAATAATAATAATAATAATAATAATAATAATAATAATAATAATAATAATAATAATAATAATAATAATAATAATAATAATAATAATAATAATAATAATAATAATAATAATAATAATAATAATAATAATAATAATAATAATAATAATAATAATAAATACATGGAGAAATCTAAAATGCTTTTTAACAATTTCTTTAGTGAAATTGTTTAAAGAAAACATAGCAAAATATTGTGTGGTTTATATTATATGTCAAAGAAATTGTACGACAGTGATAGCACGGAGAGTGTTAGGTGGTTAAATGGAGTACCACTCCTGTACAATTCTTACATTATTTGTAAAGTAGTCAACTATTAACTCAATGTAGACTGTGATGGATTCAGGAGGCATATGGTAATGTCTAGAGAAAGTAACCTCTAAAAGAGAAATTTAAGGAAATAGAGCTAACAGTACAATAAAGGAGATAAAATGAAGTATTTTTAAAAATCCAATAAATTCTAAAAAAGAAAAGAGAAAGGGAGGAAGAACAGATGAGATAGAAAACAAATTGTAAGACATTGGGAGGCTCACTTGTTAAAGAGCTGATGGAAACTTCTAGGAGCCGAGATCACCCTTCTATTGACAACCAGCAAAAAGTCACCACCCTCAGTCCTATTTCTGCAAGAAAACAAATTCTGCAAACAACCTCAGAATGTTTGGAAGTAGATTTTTTTTTCTCAGTTGAGTCTCCAGTTGAGAATGCAGCACTGTTACCTGCTGGATGGCAGCCTCAAGACCTTAGACAGAGGATCCCACTACATCCTGCACAGAGTCTTCATGCACAGGTAACACATATGTGTTGTTTTAGTCTGCTAGTTTGTGGTAATTTATTATGCAGCAATAGATAACTAATACATGTGGAAATGGACTAAACATTTTAATTAAAAGGCAGAGATTGTCAGGTTGCATTATAAAAGAAAAAGAGGTAACAGCCTTGTAAAGACTGTTTACAAGACATACACTTTAAGTGGGAGGAAGCAGATATATTGAAAGTAAAGAGATGAAAAAAGAAAAGTACTGCACAGAAACGAGTCATGGGAGAAATCTAATCATAAGAAAGCCATTGTAGCTCTTTTAAATATCAGATAAAATAGAGGTCAAAATAAAGATGACCTGAGATGGTCATTTATAATATCAAAAAGGTTAGTCTATAAAGGAGACCTAATAATATAAATTTGTATACATTTAGTGAAATAGCCTAAAAATACTAAAATGAAAATTTGATTGAGAGAAGTGGGAAAACATAAATAAATCTCGAAGCATAATTGAAGGAAAAAAAAACTTGATCCTCTCAGTAACTGCTATGACAAGCAGGCAAATATATATATATATATATATATATATATATATGCAGGCAAATATATATATATATATATAAATAACTTCTCTATTAAGATGCAGAAGATTTGAACATTAACCAATTTGAACTAACTGATGTTTATGGAACCCTACTCCCAAAGATAACAGAATAAAAATTAATTTCAGTCACATATGGAGCAATCACAAAAATAAGCAGAGCCATAAAGTAATTCTCAATAAATTTTAAAGATTTAAATTTTGTACAGTATGATCTCTAATCACGATGAAATTAAACTAGAAATCAATAGCTACAAGATAATCAAGAAATCCCCACATGCTTATAAATTATGCAACACACTTCTAAAAGGCTATGGGTCAACGTTTATAGCAGCATTATTTGTAGTAGTCAAAAATGGAAATAACCTAGATGTCTGTCAGTTGAAAAATAAAGAAAATGTGATATATCAATACACATTTTTATTTGGCATTTAAAAATGAACCTCAAAACATTATGCTAAGTGAAAGAAGCCAGTCATAGAAGGGTACATATTGTATAATCCAATTTATATGAAATGTCCACTAGATAAATCCAAAGAAACAGAACTTATGCTAGCAGTTGACAGGGGCTGGGAAAAAGAGGGAATAGGGCAATGACTGCTTATTGGGGTAGGGCTTCTTTTGCGGGCAATGAAAATATTCTAAAATTATACTGTGATGATGGTTGCACCTCTGAATTTTACACTAAAAAAGGATTATTTTTATTGTGAGTAAATTATATATAAATAAAGTTATTGTTTTATAAAGCATCCAGATGAAAAGCATAAAATATTTTGAACTGAAAATAAAAAAGACCAAAACCTTCAGCATTTGTGGAATGCAGTTACATCAGTGCATAGAAACAAATGCAGAGCTTTTAATACATTTATTAGAAAAAAGAAAAAAAAATTAAATCGTTTATCTAAGCTTCTACCTCCAGAAGAAAGAAAACAAAAGCAAAGTAAAATCAAAGACAGGAAATAAACAAAATTAAACAGAAAAGAGACAATAGCTGTATTAACAAAGCTAAATGTAGGTTCTTGAAAAAGTTAATAAAATTGATAAATTCCTAGCAAGACATCAATAAAAAGACAGAAACCACAGATTAACAATAGCAAGGAAAGAGGGACATGAATATATATATTATAAAAGGTTAATAAGGGGATATTATAAAACAATTTATGTCAATAAAATCAACAACTTTACACATTTTATTAAAAGCACAACTTACCAAAATGGACACAAAAATTTCAGATGCAAGAGTGGTTAACATTTAAACATCTTCATGTAGTAGAAACTTTTAAAACATTAAACACATTCTTTTAATATGAAATTACTTTCCCACATTTGTAATCATACACACAATTCTCTATTATTATGTGAAAACACAATGCTAGTTTTTTCCCCATATATATTCTAAAGACATCATTAATACCCCCCAATAAGATGATGTCATTAGAATATTCTTTCTCACCCCACCTCATCATGTCAACTGTGGATGAGATCTTTGAAATGCTTTTTATATCTCCTCTTCTTTTTTATCCCAACTCCTAAGTTTTCCCAAGGTGGTTCAGTTTGTTCTAGACAATTATAGTAATCTCTCTCTCACTATAATTTGATTCCCCCAGTAACTGTTATTACCTTCTTATATCATAATTTCCCAGTAGTTCGTTACTCAATTACTAACACCGTAGCTTGAATTCTCAGCTGGTAATTCTGGTTTCACTGGTGATATTCTCAAGTATTTTTCTCAGGTAGGGTTAGTGGGGAAGTTGGAATCAGCATCTAACAACATGTATCTTTCATTTATTTATTTATTTATTTATTTATTTATTTTTCCTTTTTTCGTGTCCGGCAACAGATCGCAACCCTCAGTGTCGTGCCCGCACCTCGCTCAGGCAGTGAGCGGGAACCGGTCTGTATGTGGGATCCGAACCCTCGGCAGGAGCGCTGCTGTGCTCCCAAGTGGTGCACTGTAGCAGTGCGCCACCAGGCCGGCCCCTGTATCTTTTTTTATTTTTTCCTTTTTGTCTTTTTTCGTGACCGGCAACGGATCGCAACCCTCAGTGTCGTGCCCGCACCTCGCTCAGCCAGTGAGCGGGAACCGGTCTGTATGTGGGATCCGAACCCTCGGCAGGAGCGCTGCCGCGCTCCCAAGCGGCGCACTGTAGCAGTGCGCCACCGGGCCGGCCCTGTATCTTTCTTTTAATAAGGAAGTTTCTTTGGATGCTCAGTAATCTGCACGTGGAATTCCATTGTCATTGACTCTCCAATATTTCAGATAAGGTATCTGATTCCATTCTATTTTTAGATAGCCCATTTTCTAAAATTTGGACGTTTACATATTTTTTTCTTTATCCTTAAAAAATAGAGAATCTTACCAGCAATCTGTCTTTCTCGTTACTACTTCCAGAAACTTATTGTCTGCAACATTCCATTCTGTAGAAGCCAATATTTCCTCAACTTAGAGAAACCTTCTTCAGCCATTAGGATAGTTACTGTGTATCACTGATTAGTTTCCTTTCCTGCCTCTGAGATGCTTATGATTTGGATACTAAATTTCTGAATCCATCCTCTAGATTTCCTATCTTTTCCTTCAAATTTTCTTTTTTCATATTATGGTCTGTATTTTGAGATAATATTATTCTACTCACTCAGGGCACTGATTTCAGTCTTAACAACAATCATCCCATACTTCAACTCACCTACTGAATTTTCTACTCCAACAATTTAGTTTTTATTCTTGAAAGTCTTCTTTTGCACTGAACTACAATCTTTGTAGTTGTTCTTTACCATATGATTATTATATATTGTTTGTCTCAACGGTCTCCTCCAGAGGTTTTCTTTTGCCTGACGCTTGCTCTGTTTGCTCTTCCTCTGTGGGCTGCTTGCATCCTAAGGATGCATGAATATTTTTTTCTTGTGATCTTTTAGAGATCAGCTTTGGTTGTTGAAGGACCCTAAGTGGAAGGCCTCCCAGGCGGGATGAAAGTTGAATCACAGTCTACATCTGTGGGTGAAAACCATAACAGTAAGCAAGCAGCAGGAAAAATTCCATGACCTGGTTTTCGCATATGGTTTTCCATCATGGAGAGTAGGAAGGACTCAGTCACCTTAACAGCTCTGTCTTTCCATGACCTGGTTTTCGCATATGGTTTTCCATCATGGAGAGTAGGAAGGACTCAGTCACCTGAACAGCTCTGTCTTGTCTTTTAAAGGCTGAGGAACCCAGGTACATCCAGGTATAGACACACACAATTTGGGTCCAATGTTGTCTCCTTAAAATCTCCAAGGATTCACAGATCTCTGTAAGCCAAATATTTTCCAATACCCCCATAATCTTTGCTAAGAGGCTGTCTCTTATTGTGATCTCCCCATGCCCATGGAAGTAGGGATACCTCAATCCCCAGAGCTAAAGACCTCCCCCATACCTGGGAATCTATTGCCTTCCATAGCCATTTGGACAGGTGAGCCAGGGGTATTCTTATTGATAATGGGAAAAAAGCATGATGCATTCTCTGAATATTTCCAGAATTCCTGTCTTTTATTTATTAATTTATTTATTAATTTATTTCAAGATTTGTCAATAGAATAGCTGAAGATGGTATCTAATTCCTATTAGTAACTCTTCATTACTGGGGCAGTCACTAGCTCAACATGTACATTTTTTTCTGTGTTCCTTTTATAAATTGACTGCTCTTACCTATTTTCTACATTTTTGCCATCTTTGAGGTCAAAGATAACTCCAATAGAATACATCATTAAACCCTAAGTGTTTTCAGTATTGTAGAAAATTATCTTAAGATTTCTCAATCTTCCTTGGAGGAAGAAGACAGATGCCTGTTCTAACCATAGTTGAGACTATGAGGATCTTCTTAATGTTTCCTGTAAATGAGAAAAAAGCTAGAAAGTGCTATAAACCCTCAATGGGTCAATGTCAATACTAACTATTTTTTTAAAAATGTATTTCTAGGGAGATGAGCAGCACTGATACAAATAAGCAGAGAAAAGGATAGTTTTGCCTGAGCTTTTATAATACAGTTTGAAAACAAATGACCATAAACAAGCAACACTCCACTAAATAAAAGGAAAAACATTAAGAATACGGGATAAATGGAAAAAACATGCTAATAAACTATGTTGCTGTATTCTGTCCTCTGTAAAGAATATTTATTAGCATGTCTGTAAAGAATATTTATTAGCAGTTTTTTGGACCTAAGCATTGCTATCTGATGAATGGGCAAACATAGTCTAGCCTTATATTTTCATTAATTTACAGTTTACTGATTTGGTGACACAGACATTTTATACTCAAGCCAAGGAATATATTGTATATATCCTCCTTTGTTTGTTTGTTTGTTTTGGAGGTGAAGCAATACCATAAAATATCATATTTCTCCATCATTTTTTCCACCATCATTATGCCACAGAAAACAAGTTGATACAGTTAAACCTAAAAATGCCCCACATTATATATAACTAATCCTCTAAGAAAGATGTGAAAAAAAATAGTGTGATAAATGTAAAGGAGGACTGAATGCTTTAAACATTTTTTCTCAGGTAATAAAATATTTATTTTATTTTATTTGTTTAAATCTATTTTATTAGTAGTACCTTTTGGAATTCTGAGCTGACGAGGCTCTAGGATTTACCTTCATGACATACCTAAAATTAATGTAAAACAATTAATCCTAGAAACAAACCACTTGCTATCACACAGGCTGTCTGAGGCATGTGGGCTTATTACAGTTATGTCTTCAGAGAGGTCTCTTAGCACAGCTGTGTAAAGTGTGAAAATAGGGCCATTTTTAAGCTGAAATTTTATGAAACAAGATATTTTATTTTTCCTAAGTATATATAATCTTCCCTATGCTATTCCTAGGAGCTCAAGGCCCAGCCTAAATTCCAAAGTAGGATTTTAGTAACTGCAGTTTCCATTTCTTCATTCATTCACTTAACAAATATTTGGTAAACTTCTCCCTTGTGTAAGATGCCAGGCGAAGTGCAAGGTTCACAGAAATGAAAGAGGCAGACATGATTTCTACCTACTGGAGCTTTTGTCTAGGGACAGTAAAGGGGGTGGGGTAGATGTTTTGCAAATAATTAAAATAGTGGTAATAAATCAAAGGAGAAGAACAAAGTAATGTAAAAATATATTGCATGGGCCCAATATGAGGGATTGGATGGGCTTATTGGGTGTGAATTTAAGTGACATCCTCTAAGATACATAGAATGTAGCTACTTGAAGATTAAGAAGAGATTTCCAAGCAAATGGGACAGCATGGCGAAGACCCTAAGGTAAGGAGAAGCAGGCCATATTCAAGGTTCCACTCTGTCTGGAGCACTGAGCATCAGAAGGGCACAGGTTGAGGCAGGCACTGGGTCTGTGCTAGGCAAGAAGTTGTAGCCTAGATTAGGGTCTCAGACCACTGTCAAAATTAACAGGATATTACTAAATAGAGTTAGGTTCTAAATTGAGACATGTCAGAAATTAGCATTGGGAAAGCATCTATCTGACTATCTATCTATCTGTCTATCTATCTGTCTCTGTCTGTCTGTCTGTCTGTCTATCTATCTTTCTATCTAAGTAGAGATTGGATTGGAGGAGGAAGGTTGCATGTGTCTGATGTCAATTGGAGACTGTTGTCAAAGGTGAAGGCAAGAGGATAGCAGCACAAACTAACATAGTGATAGTAAATACGGAGAAGATACAGATCTCTTGGAGAGCGGCTTTGAAGTCAGAATCACCATGCTTCAGTGATTGATTAGAAATGGGCCAAAGGACAAGAAGAATCAAGAATTGCTTCCATATTTCTGGCATGAGCAATGGAGTAGATGGTGGTATCATTTATTGAGATAAGTAATTCCAGAAGGAAAAGAGAAAAAAGATATTTGGGAGAAAGAGCATGAGTTCAGTTATAGACACATGGAGTTTCAGGCACAAAGGACAAGAAGAATCAAGAATTGCTTCCATATTTCTGGCATGAGCAATGGAGTAGATGGCAGTATCACTTATTGAGATAAGTAATTCCAGAAGGAAAAGAGAAAAAGATATTTGGGAGAAAGAGCATGAGTTCAGTTATAGACACATGGAGTTTCAGGCATCTGCAGGCTTCCCAGTGGATGCATCAATACTTAGGGTTACACTTGGGCCTAGAATATAGAAGATAGGTTTGTCCTGAAAAGAAATACTTGGTAGCCATTAGCATAAAGATGGTGAATGAAGTTATGGGACTGGATGTGCTAAGGTAACTCAGACAAAATAAAATGAGAAGGAAGAATGCTTAGGGCTGGGTGCTGAAAAATTCTAAATATTTTAGGATAGAGGAAGTAGAATGGAGAAAGGGGATTGAGATACTGGCCAGAGACATGTAAGATGAAGTCAAAAGAAGAGACTATATCAAGAGATAGAGTCTGCTAGTCAGTGTCAAAGTCTGCTCAGAAATCAGGTCACGTGAAGACTGGAAAGGGTCTGTTGAGGTCACCTTAGTGGGGCATCTATGAAAGGTGGGAACAGACCAGATGTGGTGTGGTTCAAGTGGGCTAAATGGTTAGTGGATGGAGTGAGGAGTAGACAGGTAGAAATAAATCTTACTAGCAGTGAATTGTGAAAGATAAAGTAGAGGTAGGACCATATGTTAGGGGGTAGAGGTGTGGTTACCACCATGGGAATTTGTTTTTACGATTGAAAAGCTTGGAATGTTTAATTGCTGATATGAAGCTCCAGAGAAGGAACATCCAACAATTCGGAGGAGAAATTAGAAGTCTCTTTTAGAATGAGCAGGTGAAGTTGCAGGTAGGGCTCTATGCTAGATGACAGTAAGTTCTACCCGTTAGTTTATATTTTCCCTGGGAAAGAAGAACCACAATCTTCTGCTGAAAACGAGAAAAGGAGAGAAAGCCATGGTAGGGGGTGTGGGGAATGCAGGGAAATTATAGGAAATTTTCAATAGACATTCAAAGAAGAATGATCTGGCTGAGGAAAGTTAATTGAACTGCTGGTGAAATGTTGACAGCTTGGTTCTGCCTCCCTGCCCCTCCATCCTCCACTTTTTACAGCACTGCAATCACAATAAAATCTAGATTCCAGAAAACATGAGATGAATTACACTGGAGGGCAAACAACTGGTATACTACATGACTTAGCCTCTTCCTTTGCTCTGATAACTAGCATTTTATTCAGGGTTTGTATCATAAGCCCACTAAAGACCTTCCGATGTGAAAACATCAGAACCAGCCAGCCTCTGAGGAAGATACTTGGGTTGGGCATGTCAGTTGGAGTCTCTGTGGCCCAGGAATCGTCACCGTACATGGGTAGAAATAATGAGGCTGATGCAGCTCATTATTTGTGCTACTCTTTTAAAGCCAGGTTTATCTACAACTATTAACGCATAATTTTAACTAACCTGTCAGTTTACCTTCTCAGTAACTCAGTAGGAGTCTGGGTGTATTTTATGTAACAGTGGGAGACAGCTGGCAGAAACCTGGAGCAGGGGGCACTCTCTAAAATGGAGAAATCCTGGTGAAGTTTTGCCAAAGGAGGCAGTAGGAAACCAGCAAGCATTCACATCCTGGAGGAGAGAGAGCCTTAGAGACAAGGGGATGCAGCAGTTGCTGAAGGTTGCTCTGAGGTTTATGTGCAGAATGATGTTATTTATTGTCTAACCGTTGCAATTTCAGGTATGGCCTCAGGTGTCTGATGAGAGCAATAGTGTTGTCAGTTCACTGTGGAGGTTGCGGCTGCTAATGTAATCCAACTGCAATGCAATTGTCATTCAGCCCAGTTTTTCTTGCCATCTCCCTAAAGAAGAATGTTCATGGCCCTGGAAAGAGCTGACAGGAGGGAGGGGAAGCCTTTCCTCCTGCTACTTTTGTAGAGTAGGCCAAAGTCTTCAACCTTGCATTAATCTGTAGATAGCATTTCTCAATCTGGTATTCTCAAATCTGTTTTAAATATTGAGAGACAATTGCAAGCTTGCTGTTGGGCTTCAATATGAAAGGGTTCCTATGACATGAACTAATCTTGAAACCTGAAATACCTATAATGTCTTAGGTGATGATGTCAGAGAAACACTTTAGTAGAAAAGGCAATGCCAAGATAAATGCTATAACAAAATGGAAATCATTTATATGGGAACATGCTGCTAGTGGAATGCAAGGAGGTATCATGAGCAGGTAGCCTCTTTTCCACTAAGGGTGACTTTGGAACCACCTGAGAAGCATCCAGACCCTACTGACATTAGGGCAGTGCTCTATGAATAGCTCTATGACCAACAGAAGTGCTTGTTCTTTGAATGGCAGTTTTAAGGTGAATGGACAACACTCTGTTTGAAAGCCTGCAACTCTGACAGAAGGAAGTAAAAGCAAATCAGATGAGAGAGCTGAATTGTATGCTATCTGCCCCTAAGTTTGGTTTTTACCAACTAATGGGTGATGGCCAATAGCCTGGCCTTATGGTCAGGCAGAAGAACAATGGAAAATTGACCTATTAGATAGATTCTTGTATGGAACATGACCCTATAGAAATCACTTTGGGGATTTAAAGGGTGCATTACAGTGAGATATATCAATGCCCATCAGAAGAATTCACCTAAACTGGAAGATGATTGGAGCCAGTGAGTAGATATCCTGGTGTGCTCACTTGAGGTGGCCACCTTGGTCGATTAAATGGGGCCTACAGCAATGCTGAGATGGGCCAGATCTAGACATACATCTCTTGCACACTCTGAGAAACGAAATGCCTATTACAAGTATTCCATCTGCCACTGAAAGGAACAGAAACTGCAAATGACTATGGGGATGAATCCCTGGGCAGGAAGGCCTCACACATAGCTGGCAACTTGTACTGATATCAGTAGCTCTAGGAAGCCCCATATGGGTCCTGACAGGAACTTACTCTAAACTGGGCTGTTAATAGTTAATGGTAGATAGAAATGCTCAAAATACTGTAAAAGACCAGAACAGAAGATAACTGTACCAATTTGGACCACTGAGTCACATTTTATCAGACCAAGAACACACTTAACAGCCCATTGCCAACAATGAGTAGAGAGATACCCTCCTTCAAGTAACAGTTTGATATAGAATTGGAAAAGGCAAGTGAAACATTTGTTGTCTAAAATGGGAGGAGATAAAGGCAAGGAGTGATGGCTAACACACCTTCCTAAGTACATGCTCACACTCAACATGAGGGTGGCCGAGGGAAGCTTCCCAATAGATTCCTCCACTTTCTTGGAGGATCTTGGGAATGGGGGTGGAAAAAATACTGGTATGATTATATTTCTTCCTCCCCACCCCTCTCCCTCCATCACCTCAACTTTCTTTTTTCCTTCCTGGTTCAGTGATCCCAAAACCAGGACTGCAACTATAGGTCCCCAAATCAGAGGTATCCCTAAGAAAGAAAATGTTAACTATACTGTTAAACGTTTATGACAGAATTCCTAAGGGCCTGGTGAGGTGAATTGTGTCTTCATCCCATCTGGAAAGACTGGGGTTAATAGCAAATGCAGCTGTATTGCCGAGTGGTCCATAGAGCTCACTGATTCTTTACCTCCATAGCCCTTCCCTGTGTAACTGGGAGTGGCACCTGATAGCCTAGTATTGCTGCTGACAACCTAGAGTGGCCAAACCTAAAATCCCTTCCAAAGGTTAAAAAGTTTGGATAAAATGGTGAATGTAGAGAAGGAGGAATAGTAGTTGAGAGTAAAAAAACAGATTATGCAATGAGGGAAATCCAATATTACATTGCTACTTGAAGAGAGACTCAAAGCAAGAGACTGTATTGTCTCCTAGCTCAACAATATCAGATACCTGAAAAGCAAAAGTCGAATGTTTCCAAGACCACTCCTGTTTTCAAAACCTGACAAGTTCAAACAAAAGCCTGCAAAACCAAGTGGAATCTCCCTGGGACATTTTCTCCATATGATAAGATGACAGACTGGGCTAATCATCAATGACTGAGGGAGACTCTACTAATGTACCAGTATCTTTGACTCATTTTTCAGGTCACATCTACCCCACTGTGATACAGTAAACACTGCCAGTGTTGTTAAGATCACAGTACTGATATTGAATGTCAAATACATTGGAAAATTGAGGTTATAGCCTGCTATTTCTATAACACATTGACTTCTGTAAATGTTATGCATATGACTGCTTGGTTATAAGAGAACCTTGGCCTGTTAAAAGTTTGGCTTGCCAGAAAGAAGATTTGGCATCTTCCCTTGACAACTGTAAGGTAACTTATGTCATACCTGATAGGAATGTCTTTATTTTGGGTGGGAGCTTGCCAAATAAATCTTATGATGGGCTTGGCCATATCCAATAGTCTTAGGGTGGAGGGTGGCCATGCCAGAAAGATCAATGATGTGATCTATGGTGGAGAAACCATGTGGTTAGAGGGTGGGGCTTTTGGGTCAAGCAATATCAGTGACTTAGTTGCAGAGTTGACCATGTGGACAATCAGCCAATCATGCCTGTGTAATAACATCCCAACAAAAAACTCTGGACACCAAAATTTTGCATTTGGAGCCCTCCTAGATGTTGTTCTATGTGTCTCTTCCCTTGGCTGATTTTAATGTATCCTATCTCTGTAATAAACCATACCACTGAGTATAGCTTTCAATGACTTCTGTGAAATCTTGTGAATTATTGAAACTGAGAATGGTCTGTGCCCCCCTTACCTTGCAGTTTCTGTCAGAAATGAGGATGGTCTTATGCTAAGACTGTGCCTTCAGACTTTATAGTTAGACTAACTTTGAGTGGGAAAAAAAAGATAAAAGTGGGGATCTCATGGACAAGAGACATGGCAAAAAGGCCAAATTTGATCTGAAAACAAAAGCTGCCTGTGCTTAAAATGTTGATGAAAAGTTGTAGTATCTTTTAATAAAATAAATACATTTTCATTAAAGAAGCAAAACAAATACAAAAATAGTTAAATTCTACTAATGATTAATGCCAATAGGTGATTTGAATATATTTTCTATTTTTTAGCTTCTGTATTTTCTTTAATTTTATTTCTGTTTATTCATATGGAAAATTCCACTTTCCAATTGCTTTAACCTTAATTTTTTTTTTCTAATTTAAAGGGCATCTGTTTGAATTTTTAAAAAATCTTTGTTTTGTTTTAAAAACGTATTCAATCTTGAATTGCATGTCATATATATCTGAAAAATTTACACAATATTACATCATTAAATAATCGTTTGTTATTTTAAAAAATTATATTCTTGATCTGCTCTCTTTTAGAATTGTCCAATGCTTAAAAAAAAATTCTTTATGTCTTATTGGTGTCTGCAGACAGGGCATCTTGTCACTGGAGAGCAATGATACTTTAGAATCTTTTTCATATAATTACTATTTGCTTTTGACATTTCCTTGAGCCAGTGAAAGCCTTTTATTCACCATTTAGTTGTGTTTACTTTCCAATTTTTGTCCATTGGTGTATTTTACATTTAGACTGAAAAATATACTGCACACCCTTTACCAAGCTGGAATACTCCACTCCAGTGACAGATGTGTAGATCAGTAGGAACTTACAGGCATTATATGCTGGGATAAATAATTTCTTTTTTTTTTTTTTCTGGTGTTCAGCATCTTTTATAAGAAAGAGTCAACAAAACAGAAATACAAATAACAAAATTTAAATATCTTGTAATAAAAAAGGCAAGACTATCTTTGGTATCAGAAGACAGAAAAAAAGATGTTTCCTACATTCTTAACCTGCTACAATTGTCTTTTATGAAGCAATTTTCAATGTGAAATTGAGAAAGGGAAATAGTCAGAAACATGAGCTTCCTGTTTGTGTTTTCTGGGCCCCTGATGTTAGATTGGTTTTTTTTGAATCATTTTTACAGCCAATTTAGCAGTTTCTTATCTAGGCAGCACTTTTATTTCAAACTTTGCTTTATGATTAATCAATCCTCCCGGTTCCTAGTACTCTTCTGTAAGAAAATATCAAACATGCTGTTCCAGGAGAGTGGTGCGAATAGACAGTTATAGAAAATACAAATGAACAAACAAAAAAGTGGGCAGAATAAAGTAAATCAGGTGCAAACTGAACTTTCTAATATTTTTAGCATATATGATTTTCTTCTATATTTTTCTCTCTGCAAATAAAGCATCAACCGATCTCCAGAGTGACTATTTTCTCAACTGCAAATCAGTATCATTTGAAATAACAAAAATATGCATTACAACATAATACACACCAGGCAGAAAGAGAAAAAAGTAATTAAAAAGAAGTGTGTGTACTGGAACAGCAAGTTACAAAACAAGCAATGTGAGAATCTATGACAAATATAAACAGGGATCTTTAGAAATGTTGTCACGTAATTTTTAATTGTTTCCATTTGCCTTAAAGAATTAAGCACTTTGAGAATCACTTAGATAAACACATGGTCTGCCCAGCTTTAGAAAGACACAGCAGGCTAGCATCCCAATTAAAAAATAACACAAAATGTTGGGTTATCGCCTTGCAACTTTTGGGGTGCTCTCTCTGTGTCTCTCTCCCTTTCTCTCTCTCTGTCTCTCAAAATGTTCTGCAAAACATCTAACCACAACCTTACATGGCTCTTTCATTTAAGAAATATTTGAAATGCAATATATACCCATTCAACTGCTAGCCCTCAGACAGTGCAGCCAATTTGAATATAAACTGACATGTACTGGGGCAAGAAAGTGTTCAAGAATGTACAGTTTGTTAAATAAGATCATCCACTACAAAAGAAACAGGGTATTATGTCAGTGCAGGACACATAGTGTGTGAGAACTAGGTAATTTTTGAAAGGACAGAAATACAAACGCTGAAAAAGGGTCAGTTATTTTCTTAAGACAACCTTCCAAGCATGCCCAGAATATGACTTTTTCTTCTCACACTGAAAATGCCAAGATCCATGGCCTTTCCCAGTGTGTATAAAGAAGGACCAAGGTATCTTTGGGAAGTTAAGTGAAGAAAAGCTAGAGGGATAAGAAGCAACTTAGTGGGAAACCTACTGATTGGGATGTGTGCTTTTGGCAGTAGAACCTAGGAGAGTGACTGAGAGAGCAGGCTCAGTGCCAACATAAGCAATTCAGTGTGGAGGTCTCAGAAGGCAGGAGGCCCTATCCCTCACATGCCACCAACCCCAGCAGGAAGATAGCCTTGGAGCAGCACAGGTTTGTGTGATCTCAGCATGGGCTAGACAGTGCTAATGCAGAAAGCAAATAGATTTTAAAAATACATGCTTTTTGCTATTGAGGATTAAAAAAAACATCTTCTTAGGAGTACAGAACCCAAATAAGAGTAATGCAAAAAGCAAATAGATTTTAAAAATACATGCTTTTTGCTATTGAGGATTAAAAAAAAACATCTTCTTAGGAGTACAGAACCCAAATAAGAGAAAGCAAAGGCAGTGCCTGGAAATGAAACAGCAACAGACAACAATAATCTCAACTACAGATGGAGAAGAACTGATACTATAAAGAAGAATTAGGTTTTTCTGGAGTAATCAGAAAAATCTTGAGGTCAGCAAAATAAGAACTATTAATTACCAATACCATTACTGCTATCACTGTTTTTGTTGATATACACCTAGAAGGCAACCAGTGCCTTGTAAAACCATCAGGGAGTGCAGAAAGGATATGACACAGGAGAAAAGCAATACCAGGCCTGACACTAAACCAGTTTTAAAAAAAGTGCCATTTCCCATATGATCAGAGCATAGAAGTTTGAGAAAGATTACATTAGATATTAATTAACTTAGCAGTTAATTTTAAGAAAGAGAAGAACAGCTTTTGGCATCCAGCACACCTGTCTCGGTGTTGATAGGATCTGCCCTGGTACTCACAGCTATATCATGTTGTCTTCCTTTTGGAAATAAATAACTTCACAGAACATCAACATCAGAGAAGGCCACTCTGCAAGGATGATGAAGTGAGTGAAACAAGAAAGAAGAAACAAGGTCACATCATAATTTTTTTCTGAGTACAAACCAAAAGTCTCTCTCACTGTGCAAACCACCAAAATACCAAATATTTCTCTCTCCCAGCTCATATGAGTAACTGTGGCTTCTTTACCAATTACAGCTTTAGCCTTGCCCTAGTCTGTCCTCCTTCTGGATGAGATTTACCAACATGCTCAATCATAGAATTGTTCATGTTCTGATAGCATCTAATCCAGAGCAAATCCTTGTTTCCATGAACTTTTACCAAAATAACCAAAGACAAACTCCATTCTAATCATAAGTTTTTTTTTAGAAAGACTCACTCTCTTACTGAGGTCCCCCAGGGTAGTTCATTATGTGCAGTCCTCTCACCTCAATAAAGAGTAAACCCAGCTTGTTGACTCCAGGTGTGCTCCACCTGGTCTTTAGCTAGAGGTATCTGACTGACTGTCCCCTACCAAGCACTGGGTGTAGCCTTTAGGGTACAGCAGTAAGAAAGTGATTATATACATCAAGTATGTAATCATTTCTGTGGAAGGGATTTTTCCTTTGCTCTTCATTGCTCACTGATGTTTTCCTGAAAGAGCTTCACACACAGCAGGTCCTTAATAAATACTTGTTTAAAAAAATGAGGTAGTCTTCAGTCTGTTGGCTTGCCCAGAATGTAAAACAATATGAAGTGCTTACAGAGGGCCCAACTAACAAGGATTCTTATCTCAGGTTGTACTTAATTCAATGGTTAGTTGTATATACAAGAGTAATTCAAAAAGTTCATCGAAAGGTTTGTATTACTTTTTCATTCTATTTTTCTGCAAACTTATTGAAGTACCCTTGTATGCAGGTTAACTGTATTCTACACATTTCCTTTTGATTCTTGCAACTAATTATTTTTTCTCCAGAGTTTCAAGGTTTTCAAATCCTCAGCTCCTTCAACATGTAAAAATCATGTTTTAGTATGTTGAGTTTTACCTGTTTTTATGCAGCTCCAATCATATTGTCCAACTCAGCATTTCCTGGCCATTTAGGATTCTATGTTACTGACCCAACTTTTTTTTTTTTTTTTTTTTTGCACTTGAAATTGCCTTTATCTTCTTCTTGATTACTCTAAATAAATTATATTTATAATTGCCTTGCCTGATATTCTTTCCCTTTAGTAGAATAAATCATCCCCACTTCTCTGAACTGAGGAAAATATATTAATACTTTTACTGTATTGCTAAACATGTTGTGTGTAGTGGATTGAAATATGTCCCAGCAAAACTCACTGAAGCTTGAACTGTCTTTCAAGTTTTATGTATTAGAAACTTAGCCCCCACTGTGACTGTTAAGAAGGTGGGAAATCCTATTATGGCAATTGAAAGGAAGAGCCTTGAAGAGTTGATTGGATTGTAGGACCATGCAGTAGAGGATGGATTAAAAATGGTGGTCACAGGCGTGGTTCTGAGGGCATTAAAAGAAGAGGAGAGTCTGTCTTTCTCTCTCTCTGCTCTCTCTGCTTCCACCATCTTGCAATGTGAGACCCCTGGGTCACTGTCATCACCATCAGATGGACTTTGGACTTCCCAGCCTCAGACTGTGAGCAATAAATGTCGTTTTTCTTTATAAATCAACCCGTTTCAGGTACTTTGTTATGAGCAATGGAAATGGACTAATACATTGTGTTATGGTCATTCATGTGTGGCAATTTCTCACCTTCTGCCATGCAAGTTTCATACGGAAGGTGGTCCATCTATTCCCTTCTCTATCCCTAGCAGTTTGGTGCCATGTTTGTGAATATGATGAGTAAATAAATCTGTGGCCTCTCAATTATTCTTAACTTGAATCTCTATATACTACTTCTCTTTTCAAACATTTAGTGGTTCCCCTGTTGCAGAAGAAAACTGATACTTTTTTTTACCTAACATTTGAGGCTATGGGACATATTGTCTTTAGTTGTATTCAATGATATCTTCATTGACAATTTACTGAATAGACAATTCACTTCCATGAAATTTGGTTCAGTATATTTTTTAGTCATTTCTTTCTTTTTTTTTCCCTTCCAGAATGTGTTCACTTCCTTTCAGCTATCTAAGAACTACTCCCTCTAAACTCTGAATAAATTACTATTTGTAACACTAATTGGTGTAATGATTGATATATTACCATGTATACCAATGTACAGATGATGTGTCTTGAATCCCCAGGGCCTTGTGTGTTATAGATACACGAGGCAATGATGTTGATATTGATGGCAGTGCTTGAGGCAGGGGGGAGCCCAGTAGATACAGAAGAGGCTTTGACAGAACTTCTTAAGCCAGGACCTACTCTCCCAAGAATAAAACAGAAACAAACAAACAAACAAACAAAAACAAAACAAAACAGAGCAGGGCACCAAAAGAAAATGAAAGCTAGCTTCTGTTAGACATCAATGAATTGTGAAGAGTATAAGAGGCAATGCTAGGCTGTCTTTTAAAGCAGTGGGAAAGCCGTGTGGTTCTGTGGATTTTCTACACTTCATTACTACCTAGCCAGACACCAGACTTTGAGCTTTGATTATGGAAATTAAATAGGTAGACTTGGAATAGAAGTTATTCCAAGTTGATATCTTATTCTTTGTTAGTATCTTATACCTGTAACCTCAGAATACTATTTCTTTTCCCTTCCTAAAAAGAATCCTTGAAAACATTTCTGGAATAGTTATCTTGGATTATTTTTCACTAGACCTCTGTAAAATATGTCTATTTTTAGGCATTACTGAGCATAATGCTCTTTGTTGCATGGCTCCACCGTACCACTATCGGTAAATCTTCAGATGAGTAGACAATGATTTTTCAGAGAAATAGCATCCCATGTCAGGAACACAAAATTTATCTGATGTATCTTTGCACACCATTTGACTTATTTCTAAACTTCCTTCTTCCTTTATTCTTTAGTCCTAAAGATTTAAAAAATTAAATAAATTAG
>NW_007731005.1:133924-135147 GCF_000696425.1 Galeopterus variegatus | reverse complement strand
AAAAAAAAAAAAAAAAAAAAAATTGTTACATTTTGGATTCTATTACACTACCTGTCCTCAGCCATAAATTTTATATCTTTTTTTTCTTTTCTTTTTCTTATTTATTTGGTTTTTGTTTTATCCTGCATTAAATGCTTTAGTTGCACCATACTCATGTTGCTCCCCGTTATTGGCTTCATAAAATGATTTTATGTAGATAGAAATGTTTAGAAAAGTAATATGTACACTTAAAATAAGTTGTAGAGATTTATGTGAGAGAGAAATCTGGAAATGAGAGATGGTTCCAAAAAGTGAACAGCTTTGATAGTTATGTGAGAAAAAAATATTTTGTAGGCAAAGAGCCATTGAATTTTTAGTTGCAGCAAAATGATATCAGTACAGTTATGCATTATGAAGATAATTGTGGAAAAGACGAGAGATTGGAAGAATATAGTGAATGGTCAGGCGAACAGTAATAACAAGGAACTCATATAACTCAATAGCAAAACAAAACAAAATTAACAAAACAACCTGATTAAAAAATGGGTAAATTAACTGAATAGACATATCTCATATGAAGACATACAAAGGCCAACAGGTAAATGAAAAGGTATTCAGCTTCACCAATCATCAGGGAAATGCAAATCAAAACCACAATGAGATATCACCCCACACCTGTTAGGATGGCTATCATCAAAAAGATGAGAGATAACAAGTATTGACAAAGACATGGAGAAAAGGGAATCCCTGTACACTGTTGGTAGTAATGAACATTGGTTCGAGCATGACGAAAAAGAGATAGAAGTTCCTCAAAAAATAGAACCATCATATGACCTAGCCATCCCACTTGTGGGTATATATCCAATAGGATCTCAAAACCATGGTAACCAGGGCTAAGAGAGAGTAAGAGAAAAGTAGAAAGTAGGGACCTGGTTAAACAAAACCAGAAATGTTGTGTATATACTCTACCCAAGTTTCCAGATGACCCTTGAATTACATGTGTATAGAATAGATTAAAAGCAATCTCAAGTAATATCTGACCTGCTATTACCATAGACATGAAAAAATTAGAATCAAAACAGTCTAATCAAACTTATTGCATACTAAAGTAAAACAACATCACTTTTTGGACGAATAGGAGAATCTAGAGTCTCTACAAGATAGTATTTTCAATGTCTACAATACAAACCAAATTTACCCAACATAAAGAGACAGAAATATGTGACCAATTATCAAGAGAAAAG
>NW_007731005.1:131606-133291 GCF_000696425.1 Galeopterus variegatus | reverse complement strand
ACAAACCAAATTTACCCAACATAAAGAGACAGAAATATGTGACCAATTATCAAGAGAAAAGCCAATCAACTGTGCCTAACACCGAGATTACACTTATATTGGAATTGTCTAACATGGACTTTTATGAGTTATCATATTTATACTTGATGACATAAAGGCCAACATGACTGTAATCAATGAAAAAAATTGGGTATTTCAGCAAACAACAGAAAAGTTAAAAAATAACCCAATTATAATTTTAATTTGGGGACTGAAAAATGTCTGAAATAAAATAATTCAGTAATGAGATAAATGGCTGAATGATGATGACAGACGAGTTGGTGAACTTGAAGATATATTAAAAGAAATAATCTAGACTGAAGAATAGAGAAGGTAGAAGATTTATAGAAATGAAAAGAACCTCAAGGACATGTGGGAAAACATAAATTGTAATGACTGAAATTTAGTGAGACCCAAACAGGATATATTCTAAGGAAACTCTAGACACATAATAAACAAACTGCACAAAAGAGAAAAAGAAAATCATGAAAGCAGGCAAAGAGAAAGTCGTGAAAGCAGCCAGAGCGAAACAAGAATTTTATACAAAGAAACAACAATTCTAAATTCAAATGACAATGGAGTTTTTATCAGAACCCAAGAACAACAGAAAATATTGGAAATTCATTTTGGAGGTGCATAAAGAAAAAAATATAAAGGCTAAAACAGGGAGAGCTTTCAGATGACTATATTTAGTGTTACTCCTGTAAAAGGAAAGAGGTACAGAGAGTGATGGAGCATCCTTTTTTACAGCTCAGAGAAATGATCTGCCATGCCATTGGGGATGAATGAACAGCAGAACAATGAGTACCCATTAGAGAAGTCACACTTTGGGTAGGAACACCCTGTCCCTGGTACACCCATTGTCTTCAGTCACTGGCTCGGAGTAGCCTAGAGAGAGCTGCAAAAAAGTTATGGTGGACCTTGAACTTGCAGCAGCTAGAAGTTGAAAGCTATCTCCCTTTCCTTGCAGCAAGATCTAGGTAACACATTTCATCATTGCCACATATATGGGTATGAAATTCAGAATTTGTATCTCATAATAGGATGTTAATTATTAAGAAACATGGCCAAGCCCAAAGTCAATGAGGGAGGACTTCACTCATTTGTGCGTGGATACCAGAAACATGATTTATTGGAAGCCATGTGGCACTGTGACAATCTACCACAGTGATGATGATATGTTTGGAATAAAAAAAGAAAAAGAAAGTATGTGTAATGTTCACAGCTAGGTAATTAGGAATATTATTGGTTTGATTGGTCAGAAAAGCAATATGGGCAAAGTGTTTTATTTTGAACACAATCATTTTAAGATGTTGGCAGTATTTTATCCTGTAATTCCAGATATTAAATTATTACTGATATTATGTTTTCAGCTCCTCAGCAAACAAACACTGTGTTTTTCAAGCATATTGCTATGAAAAACTGATCTCACAAAAAGGACAAAAGATTGAATTGAAGAGATTCAAGTAAGCTTCCTCAGTAAGCCTCAGCATGTGAGTCAATCCTCTTAAAAAGAAGACAACTGTTTCTTAAATGTTAATTTCTGGGTTTGAGTCTAGCCTGCTGATCTGAGCCCATCCTTTAAACTCCTATCCTTCATTAAAATATCCATTGAAATTACTAAAGAATTACATTGGGGGGAAATT
>NW_007731005.1:100569-130303 GCF_000696425.1 Galeopterus variegatus | reverse complement strand
CTCATTTAAATGTTTGCTGAACTAATGGGATAATTAAGGGAGCAACTTTTCAATCTCATTTCAAAAATTATCCTCACCATAGCCAAGAGAAATGTAATAATAAATTCATGAACTTTGCTTTAAAAATTGAAGTGTGACAGATTATAGCATATAATTTTTTTAAGGGAAGGGTTATTTGTAACAAAACTATGTTAAAATTCTGCATATTAGAAAAAAATTATAGAACAAAAAGAATAATTGCCAACTTTTCATGAACAAATCTAGTTCACACCTTCATTTCATACCTGGAAAATATTCTATTTTATTCTCTTTCCTTGCCTTGTCCACTTTTGTGGTTGTTATTAGTCGGTTTTCTTGTTTTTAATTTCTTTTTCATTTCTCATGCATTTAGAGACAAAGGATTTGAATACTATTAAAATAAATATTTGAGTATTTTTAAACGACATATGTCCTGAGCTAAGAGAATATTTCCCTATTAAATCGTTCTGTTCTAGACGATTTGCATAAAGTATCCCATGTAAATATCTCAACAATACTCTAAAATGGAAATATTTTTCTCANACTCCTATCCTTCATTAAAATATCCATTGAAATTACTAAAGAATTACATTGGGGGGAAATTCACATCTCGAAGAAACCACGGAAAGATGAATCTTTCGGCTTGAAATTTCAACAAATTTAACAATGATACAGTGTAGGTGAATCCATGGTACACTGCTTAGAAAAGATTCATCCTTAGGAACCAATGGAAGGAATCACATGGGCTGTCACTAAAACCCCCCTGATGTAAAATACTAGGCACTGGACAGACACATGAAAGTGACTACAAAAAGAATCTTGATCTTTTGATAATTTCTGAGATATGTGCAATGGATGGAGATCAGAGAGGATAATTTTAATGCAGAACAAAAACATGAGCTAGAAGTGATGCATAGTATATACTACATAAGAAAAGTGCGCTGAAAAAATATTGACTCCAAATGAGTAAATATAGATCAGATAAAGGACCTGCTCCAGAAAATCATGTGTTACCTTAAGATTGAGAGGTAGGAGGGTCTTTCGGCTGTAATTCCATTCAGGAAAATTGTGAATCTCTTATACATAAGGACTTTACAAAAGAAAACCTCTTATAATTTTAACTTGCCTGCTGGTTAAATTGGGTACTTGCTATTATACCTCTCATTTAAATGTTTGCTGAACTAATGGGATAATTAAGGGAGCAACTTTTCAATCTCATTTNAGGGTTGCGATCCATTGCCGGACACGGAAAAAGACAATAGACAAAAAAAATATATATATATCAAGTCAGGCTACCAAAATGAGATTTCAGGATAAAACATTTCATTTCCATGAGCCATATTGCTTCTGTGAGTTTATTTCTCCTTGCTCCCTTCTAGATTGACAACAGCTAAAAGTTATGAAGCATTTCGTGTGGAGCACAGCCATTATAGAAAGACCTAAAAGGATTCTGTTTTCTAAAGTTGGCTAGTGTAACTGTGGACAAATTGATTTCAGAAAAAAAGCCCATAAAAACCAGGATAGAATGATTGTTTGAGAATAAACCAACTGTTTTATGGGCTCCTCCAGCTAAATTGTGAGACACTGGCCACCATCACTGGCACCTGTGGGAAGAAGGAATTGGTTCACTGTGTAATCAACAACAAAAAATGCCAGTTTTGTAATTTCTAGGCTTGAAACATGCCACTGAGTACACGGTAGAATATACCAGCAAGGGGATGCAGAGGCAGAGAGAACAAGCCACAGGGTGTACCTGGAGCTTGGTGTAGTGTGGAGCAAAGGGACCTTGCAGTGGGGACTGCAGGTGGACATGGGATCAGAGGAGGATGTTGGGGAGATTTTGTCTGAGCCCTCAGCAAGGAAATCGGATTGAGTTGCACAAGTTGCCTTTTGCATACCCAAGTTTGTTGCTATGTATCCCATGACAAGCCATATGATAAAACTCCAGACTAAATCTATGCAGTGTTAAAAAATGTCATGTAAGCAAAGGAAATCACTGGCCGGCAACATTTGAGCACTTTTCCAGTCTGTAGCTGAATTACCAACTGACACCCTGTGCCTATGTTCTCATCTGTAGAAGAGACACTTCTATAAATGATGCTACTTCCAGAGACAATGTAATAATTAAGTGATGCAGACTGAAACACAGTCAAGCTTCTCATCCTCTTAATGTTTTTTTCTTTTATTTTCTCAGAACCTTAAAGGGGAGGGTCAGGAAAAAAAATGAGGCATGGGTCATGCATCACTATTTTATCTTTTTACTAGCTGTCTCAAAAATGTACTAATTATAACTCATATTATAATCAGGTAGTCCCTGGAACTTCATATTTAGGGGTGATGATAAGTGTAACAAAGTGGCCAGGCTGATTAAAATGATTGTTAATTCTACCTGGGACAACTTATGCATCTTTGAGTGCAAACTAGAGAATTAATCAAAAGTATTCATGCTATGATTTTTTACAGAATATGAAAATGGGTACTTCTTTCTCTAAGAATATAAACTATCTAAGAATCATTTGCCTCTCTTCATTGTTTAAGCTGGCATGTACTTACTGAGCACCTGCTGTGTACTCCAGGCACAGCAGATAAAACAGCAATCAAAATACACTAAAATCGCTGACATGGTGGTAAAACACAAAATACATGGGTAAAATACAGAGTATTTTAGAACATAGGTGACATGAAGAAACATAAAGTGCCAAAAAAAGTGGGAAGATTGGGTCATAACTTTAAATAGGTGACCTGAGAAGGCTCCATCTGAGTAAAACAGGAAAGAAGGCACAAGGGGTGTGGATGTCTAGGGAGAAGGCTGTGACAGGCAGAAGGACAGCAAATGCAAAGACCCTTAGCAGTGACTTCTACAGGCTTCTGCCCAGCCTCCGTCACAGCCCTGCTTCAGCCGCTGGGCAAGCCTGGCTTCCCTTCATCATGTCCACCCACCCACACTTTCCTCTGATCCCCCAGTTCCTCTATTTACACCATTATTTTCCCAAATTCTTACACAATTGCATGAATTCTTATTCCGTAATGATTATGGTGGTTCTGCTTCCCTGATTGAACCCTGAATTTCACAGCCTCATACTGCAAAATTCAAAAAACATAAATAAAGTTGATATAAATGAGCATTAGAACACACACATATATATATAAACATACATGAAGAATATATACATATATTCTTCTATTGTGTATATATATTCAGGAGGAGAGGGAGAAGGGAGGAGAGTTGGGAGATACTATATATGAGCCAAATTCCCCTTCTTTTATAACCTGGAGTCAGTAAATGCCTGAATTTATAAATTAAAAAAAAAAAAATCACTCAAGTGCATTATAATGTCGGGGGTTAATTCTACCAGGCCTGGAATTAGCCTGAGCTGTAATTGGCCTGAGCTGTTTTGCTCAAGAACCTGCAGGAACTGACCCCGGCCAGTGTTGTTCCATCATCGTGGGTCCAATGAGCTTTGGAGCAGTTGGTACCAGCTTGTCAGCATTGTTTATGAATAACAATGAGATTAATGACTTATACCTGGTCTCAGTGAGACCTTCAGTGGTGTCAGGAGCTCATCTGAGCTGGGAGACAGAAAGCCGAGCTGTCAGGTGTTGGAGTTGCTGATTTGTCAACAAGACAAAAAGGAAGGAGTTAATCCTTTAATCAGTTAGTGCGATGGTATAAGCAAAAGTCTAAAACTGGACACAATGCTGACTCCCCTTATTCGATTTTTCCCCATGGAACAGCTCACTGGTCAAGGGTTAGGTGGATCCAGCTCACATGTGATGGCCATCTCACTGTTGAGGGAGCCCGAACAAATGGATCTGGCAGTTTTATGGACCCTGAACTATGTGCATGTGGCAGGGGAGTGTGCCCTAGGATAAGAATAGCTAGTTATATTATATATTTCAAGATATCCAGAAAAGAAGATCTTGAATGTTATAGGCACAAATAAATGATAAATGTTTAGGTGATAGATATGCTAACTATTCTGATCAGATCATTATACAATATATGCATATATTGAAAAAACAACTTGTACCCCATAAATATATACAAAGAAAAATAAAATTTTTAAAAAGTGCCATCACATTGTCGTTGTTTGGCTGAGTAAAATTAAAACCTCTTCTAAACTCCCTCACTAGGGTTAGGAAATCAGTTAATCCCAATAACATTTGGTGAGAGGAGGCCATTTCTTTCCCTAGCATTGTATGAGAATCCCAGGGGTTTACAAGATGTGAAAATGGTGGGAAGCTTTGCCCTGCATCCATGGCTGTGGTCATTGTGCTACATAGATGGTTGTCATCAGCACTGGGTGTCCTACCTACCTCAGTCCCCAGACACTCTCATTCTAAAAGCAGTCCCCTTCACCAGTGATAAGAGTTTCAGAGGTATAGGCTTTCTTCAACTCACCCAATCCCATAATCAACCCCTATTGTGTGCAAGAGGGACATGGTCTTTTTTTTTTTACCGCTTGGGAAAAATATCAAAGTACATGTTTGTTTCTCTCTCTACCTCTCTTTTTTAAGGATTTTGTCACTTCATCTCCTACAGCCATTGGAACCCTCACCTTTCTTGAATAATCCATGCTAACGTCCTTTGGTGGGCATGAAATGCCAAAGCTGTGCACTTACCCGCCTCCCACACTGCACAGCACTCCCCTAGGCACCCAAAGTCTCCAGATGTAATTTAATAACTTTTAAGCTTAGGCTGTTCTGTTATTTCCATCATCACAAAGGAAACCAGTAAGAAGCCATTTTTCTGTACTTCCTATTTAGTTAGATTCCTTGGGTGGCATAATAATCATAAATCTGGGACTTGAGCATTGGGCATAAGCCATGCTTCACACTGTGTCTGCCTTCTGCTGACTCTATTATGTTATGTTTCAAAGGTTCTGAATAAATTGTTCCAGAGTCTCTGAAGTTGAAAAAATAAAATATAAAAACCATTGACTCCTGTGGTATCAGGTTTTGATTTTCTTTAACCACAGCACCCATCTGTCCTGGCATATGCAAGATTTCCACCCTATTCTACCCCCTTCCCCCAAGAAGTAACCAGAACAACAAAGTTCTTCAGCAATTTTCTTAAGCTTTAGGAGGATTTTTTAAAATGGTAAAAATATATAACCTATAAAAAAAGTACTTTCTATTTTTGATAAGGACTTTTCCAATTTCAATTGCAATTTATAACAGTATTTCTATGGTGTTTTAAATCAACTTTAGCAGAATATGATTGTAGCAGGTTAAGTAATGGCACCCAAAGGTATAAGGTTCTGGAACTGGAGCCTGTGAATGTTAACTTATATGGCAAATATCTTGCAGATGTGAGTAACATGAGGGTCCTCACATTGGGAGATTATACTAGATTATCTGGGTAAACTATAAATTCAGTATTATGGGTCAAGTGTGCCCCCCAAAAGTTTATGTGTTGGAAACTTGATCTCCATTGTAATAGTGTTGACAGGTTGGAAATACAATTATGGTATTTGAAAGGTGGGGCCTTTAAGAGGTAATTGGATCATGAGGACTGTGCCCACATAAATGGATTGACCCATTCATAGAGTAATGGGCTTGGTTCTGATGGATTTACAAAGAGGGCAAGTGAGAAGGTTAGTTCATTGTCTCTTGCCGTTCTCTCACTATGTGATACCCTGAGCTGCTGTACAGAGTCACTACCCAGAAGTCCCTCATCAGATGTATACCCTGGGCTTTCACTTTCCAGCTTCCAAAACTGTAAGAAATAAATTCCATTTCTTTATAAATTATCCAGTTTCAGGTATTCTGTTATAAGCAACAGAAAATGAACTAATACATGCAATCACATTTATCTTTATAAGAAAAAGTCAGAGAGAGATTTGATTACACACAAAGTAGGAAATGGGAAGATGGAGCAAGGACAAATTTGAAGATGCTGGCCTTGAAGTGTTGCAGCCAGAGCTAAGGAATGCCAGCAGCCACCAGAAGCTGCAAGAGGCAGGGAATGGATTTTCCCCTGGAGCCTCTGGAGGGAGCACAGCCCTGCTACCACCTTAATTTCAGCCCATTGAGGCTGATTTTGGACTTCCATCCTCAGATATGTAAGAGAACATAAAATTCTGTTGTTTTAAGCCACCAAGTTTGTGATAATTTGTTATAGAAGCCACAGGAAACTAATACAATGATAAATGCCATTTCAAAAAGAAGCAGAGAGAGAGATTGGTCAATGGATACAAAATTACAGCTAGAAAGGAAGGATAAGTTCTAGTGTTCTATAGTAATACTAGGTACCTATAATTAAGAATAATTTATTGTGTATTTTCAAATGGCTAGAAGAGTTCAAATGTCATCTCAAACAAATGATCAATGTTTTCAGTGATGGATATGCTAATTAGCCAATTTGATCATCATACGGTGTATACATGTAACAAAATATTACTTTGTACCCTATAAATATGTACAATTATTACATGAGAATTTTAAGAAATCAATTGACAAAATGTTTTCAGTAAAAAAAAGAAAAGGGATTATTTTCCCTAAAAATAAAAGCATACTTACAAAAACAAACAAAAAGGCCTTATTTAAAATGTAGTCATTTGCTTAAATACAAGACCTGAAACTTTAAACCCCTAGAAGGAAACAAAGGGAAAACACTTCAGGGTGCAGGACTGGGAAGAGACTTTATGAACAAAACACCAAGAGCACAGGCAACAGAAGAAAAATTTAAAAATGAGATTACATCAAATTAAAAAAGCTTCTGCACAGCAAAGGAAACAATGAACAGAGTGAAAAGACAACCTACAGAATGGGAGAAAATACCTGCAAACTATGCATCTGACAAGGGATTATATCCAGAACATACAAGGAAATCAAAGAAATTACAGGTAAAAAAAACCAAGTAACCCAATTAAAAAATAGGCAAAAGAGCTGAATAGACATTTTTCAAAGGAAGATACACAAATGGCCAATAGGTATATGAAAAAATGCTCAACATCACAAATCATCAGAGAAATGCAAATCAAAACCACATTGAGATATCATCTCATGCTATTTAAGTTAGCCATTATCAAAAAGACAGAGAATAACAAATGCTGGTGAGGATGCAGAGAAAGGGGAACCCTCCTACACTGTTGGTGGGACTGTAAATTAGTACAGTCTTTATGGAAAACAGTATGGAGTTTTCTCAAACTACTATAGATAGAACTACCATACGATCCAGCAATCCCACGACTACTGGGTATATACCCAAAGGAATGGAAATCATCATGTGGAAGAGAAGCCAGCATTCCCATATTTATCACAGCTCCATTTACAATAGCCAACATAAATTTCTTTTGACAGATAACTGCGTAAGGAAAATGTGTTATATATACACAATGGAATATTACTCTGCCATAAAAAAAGAATGAAATTCTGCTATTTGAAGCAACATGGATAAACTTAGAGAAAATTATGTTAAGGGAAATAAGCCAGACACAGAAAGAGAAATACCAAATGTCTTCACTCATTATTGGGAGCTAAAATGTAAACAAACGAAACAAAAAAGAAACAACAAACACAATAATAAGATAAACTTTCAGAAGTGTGGTTATTAGCAAGGTGGAGAAGGCGGGTTAGAGAGAAATTGGTTAATGGACAGAAAGAAAGAATACGTTCTGTAATGATGAATGTGCCAACTATCCTGATCTGATAATCACATTTCATACACACATATCGATAATCAAGTCTGTGCCTCACAAATGTGTATGATCAATTACGTTTCAATAAAAAAACCATATCCATCAAAAATAAATACATAAAATAGAATGCATTCATTTGAAGATGTAAAAGTGAAGACGAGGAAAAAAGGTTACAAACAAAGAAAAATAATGTTTTCTAAACTTCTACTTCTTTCCTGTCTGAATTATATCCCAGAGAAGCTTCCCCCCAATAAACACTAACATTTGTTGAGTGTTTGCTTTGTGCTAAGTCCCTAGGACTTGCTCAGCTCGCACTACCTTGCTTAATCCACTGCAACTTCATAGGGCTCATAGTTGGGCTCATTTTGCTTGAAGAAAGCCTGCTTTGAGGGAGGGTAAATGCATTGCTCTGGTCATACGCTGCTGGCATTTCCCAAAGACCATTTTAGGAAATCTGTATCAAAGCCAGTTGTGTTATCCACAGAGTGGTTTTTTTTAAAATTATGAATATTCATGAGATACTAAGCTAATTGTCACCCCTTGTGCCCATGATGTGAGGGCGGGCCAGATTGATACTGGCAGCATACCTATTACCAGAAATTACTTTTCTACCCCGTATCCTTCACCCAATTTTTCCCCAACATCTCTCCCCCTCCCCCTCCACCCCCCTCCACTCTGCTTTGTAGCCTTAGGAACATTCTGTCCCTCTGTAAGACCAATGCACTACTGTAGTCTTTTTTTCCTTCCTTCTTTCTCTCTTAGCTCCCACATATGAGTGAGCACATGCAGTATTTATCCCTCTGTGCTTTGCTTATTTCACTTATCATAAATTTCTCCAGGTTCATCCATGTTGTTGCAAATTGGAGTATTTCATTCTTTTTTATGGCAGAGTAGTATTCCATAGTGTATATATACCACAGTTTCCTTATCCAGTCATCCACCAATGGACATTTAGGTTGGTTCCATATCTTGGCTATTGTAAACAAAGCTGCAGTGAACATGGGAGTGCAGATATCCCTTTGACATAATGATTTCCATTCCCCTGGGTATATACCCAGAAGTGGGATTGCTGAATTGTATGGAAGATCTAGCTGTAGTTGTTTGAGAAGCCTCCATACTGTTTTCCATAGTGGTTGTACTAATTTACAATCCCACCAACAGTGTAGGAGTGTTCTTTTTTTAAAGGTAATGTTTTATAATTATTCAAACTTACTTTGCCTTGGAGTTGCCTCACATTCTGAGACTTTATATAATGTCATAATGAAGAGACTTCTTTAGCTTTGTCTCTGATTATTCCCAAGAACAGTTTTGTATAAAGCTGTTTTATTGCATGCTATTAACCTAAAAAAGTTGGAAACAGAATAAAATAATGTATAAAAATTAAACATGGAGGTCCTATAAAAATCAGTCTGAAAATATTTTGAAGGGATATTTTAAAAAGTTGAATAAATGAAGAGAGCAACCAGATTTCTTATGGGAAGGAAGATACGACAAGCAAACAGAAAGGACATTGTTGGGTGGGAGGGAGGAGAGGGAGGAGGGCAACAATAATCAACCACAATGTATATTGACAAAATAAAATTTAAAACAAACATAAATAAAAATATATATATATAGTTCAATAAGAAAAATATTGTAAATACGTTACTTTTTTAAAGGTAATTTATCCTTGTAATATAACACCATTAAAATATATAATGGGATACATTTTGACAAGCTACGAGATAATGTAAAATTTTAAAATTTTTATTTTATTGAAAAATAGAGATAAATAAGAACATCTTGTAGAAGATCAATGATCGAGTATTTGCACAATCAGATAATAAAAAATTAAGATTTTATCACAAATAAAAATTAATTATCGGTGCTTGAATAGACAGAACAATGGAACAGAAAAGAAAGGTCAAAAGCAAACTCAAGTACATGTAACAATTTAATTTATACTGAAGTTGTCATTTTACATGAGTAAGAAAATGGCGAATTATGCAATAAAAAGTTCTAGAACAATTGGCACGTGTTTGGAAAAATAAATGAAGTTAGAAATGTATCTCACAACATTTTTTAAAAAATAAAATATATTAAAGAGTTAAATGAATAACCACACAAAAGAACTGGAAGGAAATACTGGTAAATATTTTATTTCAGGATGGGCAAGGACTTTCTAAACCCCAAGCAGTGGAAGCATTCAGTAGGTGACAGTCAGTTCTATGTCATCATTGACCCCTCTTCCTTGGCTGCTTAACTTAGAACTCAACCCTAGGACTCCCCTTCTTTAGTTATAATTCAAGGTGAGCACAGGCACTTCCATAGCTTTTATTCCCTAGGGACATATCTCCTCATATATCTAAATATCTAAATACATATAAAGAGATATAGTTAGGTATTCCTAGATGTATCTAGGTACATGTCTAGAAGTATCTAGCTATTCCTAATGCACATCTCCCAGTGGAGTTCTCCTCTAAGCCGTACAGTCAAGTGCCCGACTGCCTACTCATTGAATCTAGTTGATTGCCTGATCGACATCTCTAAATAATGTTGCTGAAGCACCGCAACACCTCCACCTCTCACCAAACCCACTTCTTTCTCAGTCTTCTCTTTAGTTGCCATACATTTGGTCAATTTCTCACTTTCCTCCAACCCCTACAAAAAGTCTTGTGGGCTCTAACTCCAAAATACATCTAAAATCTGAGCTTCTCACCCTCTCCATTACTACCCTCTTAGAATAAGCTATTATCTCCTCCTGGCTGGAAATCTGCAATAATCTGTTAGGTACTTGTCTATTTCTACCCTGTTTGTCCTACGGCCTGTTTTCTATAGTCCTTTGAAAGGGATTATGCTCTTAAACCAGGGATGTTGCTCTTCTGTTTAGAACATTCTTAATGGTTTCCAAATGTGATTAGATGAAAATGTAATCATGAAGAAAATCAAAACTGTTCCTGCAGTAAACAACAGCATATATTATATGCTATGTACCTTATATAGCTATACTGACACTTAATAGGTGAATATAAATAAGCAAGAAAATATAAACACATAGAAGTAAAGTATTGGGATGTGGTAGAAAGTGATGTGAGTGGCTACCTCAGATTACATAGTCAAGTTACAGCCTCCCTGAAAAAGTGGCATTTAGGCTAAGAGATGAATGAAGAAATCTGGCTGACAGTGCAGCCTTGCAAAGACCAGAGTGAGAGCTTTTCGCTCAGATGCTGTTTACGCAGCGGTCATACCTTATGAAATAGCTTAGTGTGTTAAGAACAAGAAAGCTAATGTGCATTATAGGTCAACTGGCACTTAATGAAGTCAAACAGATAGCAGGATCCAGGTCATGTAGGGCTTTGTACCCCAGGGAAAGAATATCATATTTATACTAGATAAAATGAGAAGAGACCTGGGGAGGTTTTAAGCAGGAGAGTAACATGATTACTGTATGCGTTTCAAAGATGACTGTGACTGCACCATGGGGAAATGGAAAGTTATAGAGGGAGAATGAGAGCAGCTCAACCGATCAAAAGGCTGCTACAGAAATCCAGGGAAGTGACGATGACTTGAATTAGGATGGTGCCAGGGGGAGTGTGTAAAAGTTGATGCACTTGGATTATTGTTTTGGAATCAGTTGACAAGGTGTGGTGACAGATTTATTAGGAAAGAAAAAAGAAGCATCAAGATTTTTTTTTTCTTTCTCGAGGCAAAGGAGAGTAGAATTGGCAGACTGGCAGAGAGCCCTGCAGATGTTACTGAGGGGAAGTGTCTGTGCACGCGGATCAGTCTGGAAGCTGGGCCATTTCAGATACTGCCAGTGTGGACAGGTCAGAGTCTTCCCCAGTGCTGGGATGCTCCCTAAACCTGCCGAATCAAGACATCACACCTCAAAGGAAGGTGGGGGAAATCTACTGAGCCTGAAGTGGACAAGATTAACCTGAGTTACATTTTCTGCCATGAAGAAAATGGAAACTTGAAACAGACATTGAGCTGTACAAAACTTAATGGACATTTTCCTAAATTGCCACACTGAGTATGAACCTGGAGGAATATGTTCCCGCTGAGCCCTGTCCATTGACCCCTTCCTCTGTGCCCTGCACTATGGTAGCATATTTACACATTAGTCACTTAGCCCTGAAAAAAACATCCAAGATTGTACCCATTATTCAGATGAGAATTTTTTTAAAAATTCTATATTTATCATTACACACGTAATCATTTTCGTGGCCCTTTACCAATTTCTTGCTATCCCCTCATCCCCCTTTCTCACCTCTGGTGGCCTCAGTTCTGTTCTCTTCTTTTGAAAGTTCAACAAATTATTGTGATTCATTCTTTCTTTCTTTATTTCTTGCCTTCCTTCCTTCCTTTCTCTCCAACTTATTAGTGAGGACATGTGGTATTTCTCTTTCTGTGCCTGGCTTATTTCACTTCACATAATTTTCTCTAGGTTCATCCACAGCTGTGAGTAGCAGAATCCCATTCCTTTTTATGGCAGACTAGTATTTCATTGTGCATATACACCACATTTTCCTCATCCAGTGATCCAGCAATGGACATTTATGTTGATTCCAAGTCTTAGCTATTGTAAATAGAACTGCGATAAACATGGGAGTGCAGGTATCCCTTTGACATGATGGTTTCCATTCCTCTGGGTACATACTAGCAATGGGATTGCTGGATTGTTATGGCAATTCTATCCGTAGTTGTTTCAAGAATCTCCATACTGTTTTCCATAATGGCTGCACTAATTTACAGTCCCACCAACAGTGTAGGAGAGTTCCCCTTTCTCTGCATCCTTGCCAGCATTTGTTACTCTCTGTCTTTTTGATAATGGCTAGTTTAAATAGCATGAGATGATATCTCAATGCAGTTTTGATTTGCATTTGTCTGATCCTTAGTGATGTTGAGCATTTTTTCATGTGTCTGGCCATTTGAATGTCTTCCTTTGAGAAATGCCTTTTTAGCTCCTTTGCCCATGTTTTAATCGGATTTTTTTTCTTTTTTTTTACTGTTAAGTTGTTCAAGTTCCTTGTCAGATGAGAATTTTGAATCTCAGAGAGGTTATACAATTTTCCCTTGGTCCTTCAGTTTGAAGTGAGAGAGCCAAGATTATAACTCAGACAGGACTGACTCAAAAGTCCATGTATTTTGCCCCTGTGCAAAACTTCCTCTTATGATCTCTCATCCTGTCATCTCTTATTGAGGAAGTGACTCATCTCGAATTGGTGGAAGGTGGTTATTTCCAACAATACTGCCTCTGGGGGCTGAGGAATATTCTGTTTCTATAGCAGGGTAGTTTCTGGTAAACAACCACACTCTTTGCTTGTAGAAGAAAGAAGAATAATTCTCTTTGCTCACAGGGATTTAAAAGTTAGAGCAATGCAATTCTTGATGTCAGTCTTCCCCACCTCTCTCTCCTCTTTTCCCATTTTTGTTCTAAGATGATGATTTTGCTTTTTAGTTGATTTTAAAAAGTGAAGAAATCAGAGAAAAAATTCATTTCACAGGTACGTACCACCACATCTACTCTCCCACCCGAGAGTAACTGGACCCAGCATTCACCTTTTACTATTTGAGAGGAAGTGTTTGGTTTAAAGAGAGAAAACATATTGAATAGTCTCTGTTATGAACTAAAGAAATGTAGTGCGTGTGTGTGTCTAGGTGGGGTGTGTGTGTGTGTGCATGTGTGTGTCTAGGTGGGGTGTGTGTGTGTGTGTGTGTGGTACATGGTATGTTTACATGAGATGTGTGCTACATACGCATGTTTCTGTGCTGTGGCATGTGGTGGTGTGCAGGGAGAGGATGAAAGTGGTTGGTGACATTAAGAGCTCATTTGTAGTGGGTTATAATGAAGTTGAAGTCAGCTCAGTCACTATGTAGCAGAATATACTATTCTAGTCAATCTCGTCTTTACAACTGCAAGCAGTGTAGACAAAGAGTTGTATTTTACCAGAGCTATGATTGAGTCAAATGAATAGGATGGTAAGAAAGAGGGACAAGGAGTTGAGTATGAATTCAAAGTCTTGAGTGTAAAAGTTGACTCTGCATCTTTTCCAATCCTGCTTTATTCCATAACCAATATGACCCTTTCTGCAACTGCTCTCTCTCTTGCTCAGTCCACTGCAGACCCAGCAGCCTGCATGCTATGCCTGCAGTGCTCCAGGGCTTCTCCCAACTCAGTGCCTTTGCAGTGACTATTCCCGTTGCCTGATATCTCTCTGGCTGCCCCCCTCTTCCTCCTCCGTCTCCTCAAGTCTTTGCTCTGTTACATGCTGCTGAGGCTTTTCCAGTACCTGTATAAAATCCACCCCCCCTCACATCCCACATCTCTGCTTTACTTTTCCCGTTAGACTCACCACCTCAGTATAAATTTAATATTTACATGTATTGTCATTCTATTTATTCCATTGGATTATTTATTTTGAATGCAAGCTCAATCAGAGCAGAGATATTTGTCTTTCACTACTATATCCTCTGTCACTAGAAGAGTTATTTCTGTTATTTTTCCTCCCATGTTCTATCTTTGCTCCACCAGGCTCCTTAATAAGTCAATAATATTTGTTGAAGAAATGAATAAATGAATGAGCAGACAGATGGAATTTAGGTTAAGTAAAGAGTAAGACACAATAAGGGTGAAGGACAGTGAAAAAGTGAAAGGATTAATGATTTGTGGGGCCCACTGGGGAGCTAAGAATTGCTGCCATTGATGCAAAGAGGGATTGAGTGGAGAAAAACAGAGGGGATGATCATAGCACAGGATACAGTCATAGGTAGTAAAAAGGTTTCTAAGGTGTGATTGTGGGAATAAGAAACTGAGAAGCTAAAAGTATAAGCTCCAGGCCAAAGAGGGCATATTGTGTGACTATTGAAATTGCTAAGAATTAAGACAAGCCAAAAGTTGGAAAGATGTCAGTTAGATAGGAGCTAAAATCTTCAGTGGGGAGCAGAGGGGCAGGCAGGGGGAGAGTAATCTTGGGTCAGTAGTGATTGATATAAAGAGAGAAGGTGCCTGGTGAGGCTCTGCTGTGGATTGACTGAATTGTGTCCTCCAAAGTTCAGATATTAGAAGCTTAACTCCCACTGTAACTGCTAAGGGTGGGAAATCCTATTATGGTAATTGAAAGGTGGGGCCTTGAAGAGGTGATTAGATTGTGAGGACCATGTCCTGGTGAATGGATTGATCCATTCATGGATTAATAAGTTGATGGTTTAATGAGAGGTAATGGGTGTGGTTCTGATGGCTTTATAAGGAGAGCAAGTGAGCAGGTTAGCTCTCTCTCTCTCTCTCTCTCTCTCTCTCTCTCTCTCAAGCCATCTGCCATGTGATACCCTGAGTTTCTGTAGAGACAGCACCAACAAGGTCCTCACCAGACGTGTTCCCTGGACTTTGGACTTCCAAGCCTTCAAAACTAAGCAATAAATGTTTCTTTACAGAATACCCAGTTTTCAGGTATTTGTTATAAGCAACAAAAATAGAGTAATACAAAATGTATTACTTTTTAATCAGAAGATGATCAGCAAAATATAGAGTTAAATAATTATCGAGGATTTATATCAAAGCATCCCCATTTCTCTTCTTCAGCAATGGAAACTATCCAGGGATGTGTGCAATCCACTTTGCTGGAAAGCACAAGGTCTGTTGCAGCATTTCTATTACCCACTTCCATGCCATGTCTTTCAGCACTGGGTTAAAATGAAACACTTTAAAAAAATTAAATTTAACAGAATTTAATTGAGCAAAAACTGATTCGTAAACAGGGCAACCACTAGAACCAGAATAGGTTCAGAGCAATTCTCAGCTAAGATTTATAGGCAGAAAAAGGAAAGTGTCATAAAGGAAAAGGAAGTGAGGTACAGAAACACCTGGATTGGTTATAGCTGGGCATTTGCTTTATTTGAACATGGACTGAACAGTCTGCTGCCTGTAATTGGCTGAGACTTGGTCACTTGTTACAAGAACAGGTTACAGTCTGTTTACATAATAAATTAGGTTACAGTTCACTATGTCTGAAGAAACCTTTAGGCAAAGCTTAGTTTAACAATTCTCCAAAACTTTAGGCATGACATCACCCTCTGTCCCCATTGTAAATGAACTTATTTGTTTTCAAATTCCACTGTGAAATAGGAGAATAGTAGGTTCTGTAAGGTGGACTCAAGGAAACAGAACAATGGGGGGGGGGAACTGGTTAACATCAGGTTACTTTTTTATAAGGGTTAGAGCAGAGGGGACTTCCTTATTTTGTTGGAATCTCCGGTTTTCAGGAGAAATACAAGCACTGGTCTGTTTGGGGATCTATCTGCTTTCTTAAAGTTTCAGTTTGATTCTGTGGCACTTAACATGAGTAACTCCATTTTCATTTGGTCTGATCTTTTGGGGACTAGTGCAGAAGCTCAGTTCAAAACAATGGCTCCCATAATTTTGTTTAACAATTGTTTTCATGTGAAGCTTCCTCTGTGCAATTAACTGTTGAGAAACTCATTAGACTTTCTGGAGAGCTGCCAGAGGCCACCACAATGCCCCGTGCCACTGTGTTGTCCTGTGGCACCATGCTGACCATCGGCATTGGTGCTTAAATGCTTTTAGGCTGAAAAAAACCCAAGTCCATTATCAATTTCTGTCCAGAGCTGTTAACTCTAGAAACATCTGCTAATCCACTTTGCTTACAGACATTTTGCCTCCCTTCACCTTGGCTGTATTATCACCACCAGATAAAATATGATAGAAGTTTAATGGAGCTCTAATATCAATTAACAAACACCATGGTCTGGTCTTTGCATTTCAAGCTTAGAGACATACCTATTCAGCAATTAAGCCTACAAGAGGTATTATGTTAATATGTATGAAGAATATTCAGTGTTTTATAATTAAAACCGTTTTAAAAATACACTTTCTCATTCTGCCATTACATTAATTGAAACTTCACCTTCATTAAAACATAGATTTAAAACTGGATACTGACTCTTTATTTCCTGCTCATTAACTTAAACAAGAACAAAAATATTTAGCATGCACAGTACATAATGTAAAAGAGCAGAGTAATCAAAATTATCATTTACCAGTGGGAGAAACTTGTCTTTTCTCCTTTAGGCTTCACCTGCTCTAAAAATATTGTACAATTTGAAGTCTGTGAAAGGGAAAAATGTGTTAACTAAATTGTGGCTGGCAGAAAGAATTTAAACTGATTTCTATACTTGTTTTCTACCCAAAAATTCCTTCACAAATTTTATTTTCAAAATGCTATGCTTGAGCCTTTTATCTACTTTAAATTTACTTTTATGCCTAAAAAGGGGGCACTGATGTTTTCATGAAAGAATGACAGTGTTGTGATAGAAACAGAAAGGAACCTAATCTATTAAAACCAATCTTCAGAAAAACAACTCTTTCCCCCAAGATGGTATGTTGTTTGCTGGTTTCAATGCAGGTAATTAAGGAAAGCAAAATTCTTCCTGTCATGCCAACAGTAATTTTTTGGTATAGCTCCATGATGGCCAGGCTGGTCATCCCCCTACCCCACCTCAGCACCCTTTTTTTGATAAAGCAAAACCCACAGCCGAAGACCCCACCCCCACCCCACCCCAGCTCCTCAACACTCTCCAGCCCTTTGTTTCAGTGGAGCTGTGTCCAGACTTGGTTTGTGCTTTCTCCTCTATTGCTGGCAGTAGTTTAGGAATAAAATCAACTCATTTGCTCATCTTGTTCAGTGTAGTTTTTCTTTAACGGTACACACACAAGCCGTAAGTCCTATTGTGTGAGGTGAGTAATAGAGGGAAGGCAGAGAATCCCCAAAGAACAATGACTGTAGCATTCTCATTAATCTTGGTGTGAGGAAAATGGAGTTAGATTAGTCAGGCCCTCTTGCCTCATATCCAGCTGGGTATGATTCAGCATATCCATTGTAAACAAGTTACGTAAGAGTGGAGTTAGTGCACATGTGTGCCCATGTGCCCCTTGGCTCGTTGCCACTGTTGTATCTTCCATACTTTTGGTATGGAAGACAGCGGCTCTGAACCACTGGTTGGTAGAGTTTATGTCTGGAATAAAGCATGTCAACTTTGCCAGTAGCTACTCGATTTTTCTTTCAACTACCTGGCTCAGGACCTGCACAGGACAGGGCAGAGGGGCCTGTGATCCAGCCCAACAATTGGCGTAGTTGTCATCAAGGTTCCGAGCAGGTAAGAGAGCCAACAGCCCCATGGGAGAGTGAGGAAATGTGGCTCCCCTCAAGCATGTGGTGCCCGGTGACCACTGTCCTGCTGGCCGGGGTCTGGCTGTTGCTCACTGTACTATGAGTCAACATGGACCAAGCACTCCATGAAGTGGCTCAGCTTTGAGATTTGCAGCAGAAAGCAGACTTGTTGGAAGCGTGGGCACTTGTTCTGGAGGCTGAAATACAGCAACAGGTCACTCTTGCTTTCGACACTAGAGACGATGATGACCCCAGTGGTGAGTTGGGGGAGACTGTGAGTCCTCTGGCATGACCTGTTGTCCATCAGAAACTAAAGCATGAATATGCAGCCCATGGGTCCAGGCAGACAACCAGTAGGCAACCCACAAGTGATCCAATTTACTTCTTATGTCCCCTACACTCAAGCTGAATTGGTGGACTTGGGGAAAAAGTTCTGCCAGAAACAGGGTGAACCCCCAGCTGCTTGACTTTTGTGGCTGTGGGACCTAGGGGTGGATGCCGTAATGTGCTCTGGTGAGGAGATGGACAAGTTGGCTTCTGATGGAGTTTGGATGTGCTGTCCCCTCCAAAACCCATGTGGAAATTTGATCTCCAATGCGGCAGTGTTGGAAACTGATTGAGTCATGGGGGTGGATCCCTCATGAGTGGATTAATGCTCTCCCTGGGGGAGGGGGGATTAATGAGTGAGTTCTCACTGTATTAGTTCCCGCGAGAGCTCGTTGCTTAAAAAGACCCTGGCACCTGCTCTCTCTCTCTTGCTTCCTCTCGCCATGTGATCTGTTTGTACCCACTGGCTGCTGCCACTTTCCTCCACGAGTAGAAGTAGCCTGAAGCCTGTGCCAGATGCAGCTGTCCCAGAATCAGCCAAATAAGCCTCTTTCCTTTATAAATTACCCAGTCTCAGGTATTTTTGTCATAGCAATACAAAACGGGCTGAAACAGCTTCCATCACCATGCACCCATCCCTGTGGCAGAACAGAGGCTACAGAACAGCCACAGATATGCACTGGGACAGGTAACCACTCCTTGATGGAACAGGTGAATGTAGCCATCTGGACCATGTAGACGAACACCGGAGAACTGCCCGAAACTGCGAGAAGGTGGCAAACATATGCCAAGCTGGTTCAAATAATTTGGGACCTGGAGATGTGACAGTCCATGTTTAATGTGAACACCTGTGGCCCAGATGATGAAAGTTTTACCAGCAGCATGAGAGACATAGTGCTGCAAAATGCTCTGTTGACATCCTTTGGGTCACTGATGGCCATACTGGCCCCCTATGTTGGTCGTCCTATACATGAAGTAATGACCATGATTGCTAGTCTGCGTGAGGCAGAGGGGAGGAGACAAGTAAAGGGGGTCTGAAAGGTGGCTACGACTAAACCTCCAAGAAATTCTTGGAATTGTACCCCAAAGGGACAGAGCAAGACCAGCTGTATGCAGATGTGGCTTGACTTGCTCACACCAGGGGTTGATAGCAAGGAAATTGACCAGCAACCAAATGTGGTCCTGTTTGCCTTCTGGCAACAATTGCACCTGGAACAGTGTTTCACTAAACATCCAGAAACAGATGGCAAGGTATGGCCAGTGAATTTAAAAGATTTTTTTGGTTACTTCCATGGAGGTGGATGTATTTTTCTCTTTTGGCTAGGAACCAGGCTGAGGTGCTTGTCTTTTGGGGCAGATGAGGACTGGAGGCCTCATGTTGAACAGGAAATACATTGGTCAGGGATAAGTGTGTAGCATGTATTGGCATTGGTGGACACCAGCACAGAATGTAGCCTGATAGATGGCAACTCAGGTAAGTTTCTGGGGGTCACAGTGAATGTTGATGGTTACAGAGGACATTCTATTACAGTCAAAGCTGTGTCTTTGCTGTTGAGCATAGGACGATTGCCCCCTTGTGTGTGTACTGTGTATGTGTCCCCAGTAGCTGAATACATCTTGGGTATAGATGTACTTTATGGTGTGTGCCTGCAAATGACAATTGGGGAATTGTGACTGCAGATCCAGACAGTAAAGCCTGTGATGCAGGGACATGCTAAACATGACCCACAGATATTACCCAAGCCAAGATGTGCAGTTAATGTGAAACAGTATCACTCCTCTGGAAGACATGTGGAGATAGGTGCCACTATATTGAAGTTAAGAAAGGTCAGCATCATCCATCCCACACACAGTCCATTTAACACCTCGGTATGGCCAGTGAAAAAACCTGATGGGAACTTGATAGAGTTTTGGTGTGTTGTCCCCACCAAAACTCATGTGTAAATCTGAACCCCAATGTGGCAGTGCTGGAAGCTGTTTGAGTCATGGGGGTGGATCCCTCACAAATGGATTAATGCTCTCCCTGGGGGAGGAGTGGTAGTGAGTGAATTCTCCTTGGTTAGTTCCCGCAAGAGCTGGTTGTTTAAAAGACCCTGGCACCTCCCTTCTCTCTCTCTCTCTCTCTCTCTTGCTTCCTCTCGCCATGTGATCCACTTGTATCTGCTGGTTGCCTGCCACTTTCTACCATGAATAGAAGCAGCCTGAGGCCTATACCAGAAGCAACTGTTCCAGAATTGTAAGCCAAATAAACCTCTGTTCTTTATAAATTACCCAGTCTCAGGTACTTCTGTTATAGCAACACAAAATGGACTAAAACAGACCTGGAGGATGACTGTGAACTATTGGGAATGGGACAAAGTAATGCCTCCTTTGCACGTGACTGTTCCTCCAGTTCACGATTTAATGGATCAGTTGATGACTCAGCTAGAAACTTACCATTATGTACTGGACCTTGTAAATGCTTTTTTCTCTATCCAGATCTCGGCTGATAGCCAAGATCAATTTGCCCTCACCTGGTGGGAAGGCAATGGACTTTTCAGGTGTTACCCAAGGCTATCTGCATAGCCCAACCATCTGTCATGGTTTAGTGGCTGGGGACCTAGCCAAGTGGACTAGGCCCAGCATGGCTACAATGTTTCATTATATAGATGATGTCTTACTAACCTCTGATTCTCTTGCAGATTTAACCAAGGCAGCACCAACACTGCTAGGTCATTTAGAACAATGTGAGTGGGCAATATATAAGGGTTTTACCCTTTGGATCTCTATTTGGAAATATTAATGGTGGATGGTAGGTCACCAACCCCTGTGGGGACAAGCCATGTGGCAAGAGTTATGGGAATTAGGACATGAGAAGGAAGTAACTTTTTTCCATGTCACAGGACACTTCCCCTTAGCCAATCTGGGCAATGATGAAGCTGATGCCTTGGCTAAGGTAAGACAGCTGAGAGAGCCCCAGCCACTGATGTGGCCCAATGGTTACATCGACAGATGCAGCATGCTGGTAGCAAAACCATGTGGATGGCTGTGCAAAGGTGGGCCCTACTTATAAAATGGGAAGATATAGTAAATGCATGTCTTGTTTGTCTGCTATGCGCTCAAGAGAGTCCACACCCCGACGGGTGCTGCATACTGACAAGCAGATAACTCAAGGAAGGGTGCCCCTGACTCAGGGGCAAGTGGATTTTGTTGGACTGCTTCCAATATCAGAGAATTTCAAGTACATTTTTACAGCTATTGATATGGCTACAGGACTCCTGTTTGTATGTCCCTGCAAGGCCCCAGACCATGCAAACACTATTAAGGCATTGAACAGCCTTACAGCCATGTATGGATAACCCCTGGTCACAGAAAGTGATAATGGAACCCACTTTACTGTACCTGAAGTACAGAAGTGGGCTTCTCAGTTGTCCATTCAGTGGAAGTTACATGTGCTGTATCATTTCCAGGTAGTGGGAATGATTGAATGGTACAGTGGTGTTCTGAAAAAGGGACTAAGGCTATCTGCCAAACCCCCATCCCTGAAGGGGTGGACATGGTGGTTATGGCCTGACAGTCAGGATCTTAAATGAGATACTCTGCAAGGGCAAGCCTTCTCCAGTGGAGGCTCTGTTGCACGGAGCAGTAGCACCTGTTCTTGCAACCATTCTTTCCAGGATGGTAAGCTGGCATGTGTTCTGCCAGAGGGACAAGAACTCCCTCTTTTGGTGCAAATAACCTTTTTGGCTTTTCACCCACAGTATTGTGGCTGCAGGCACCAGAGTCTACTGAACACATATTTATGTTTGTGTGGCCAATGTGTCAGCTTGCTGAATATGCACTGAGTTTCCTACCAGTGTGGCTGCAGGATTCCTGTAGAAAATCACCCCAATGGTGACAACTAACCATACAACTGTATGTGTGGGGTTTTCATTGCTAATAGTTGGAAGGATAGAGCTACAGGGACAAGCCTCAGGGCATATAGAATGTACAATAAGTACAGAGGTTATATGGATGCCAGGGTCAGCCATTCTTACTAAGGGAAAATCACAGAAGATTCCGAATGTGTAGATTATATGGCAAGAGAACCCAAAGGGATGGAGTGTGAGGAAAATGGAGTTAGTTTAGTCAGGCCCTCTCGCTTCATATCCAGCTGGGTTTGATTCAGCATATCCATTGTAAAAAATCATGTAAGAGTAGTGTTAGTGTGCAGGTGTGCCTGTGTACCTGTTGGCTTGTTGCCACTGTTGCATACTCTCAGTATGGAAGTCAGAGGCTCTGAACTGCTGGCTGGTAGAGTTCATGTCTGGAATAAAGCATGTCAACTTTGCCAGTAGCTACTCAATTTTTCTTTCAACTACCTGGCTCAGGATCTGCAAGGGACAGGGAAGAGGGGACTGTGATCCAGCCCAACACTTGGCAGTAGAATTTTTTTGATATACTCTTTTTTAAAAATCAAAATGTAAGTGATTATACATATTATTTAAGGGGTACCAGGTTGAATATCAATACCTATGTACAATATGTGATGATCAAATCAGGATAATTAGTATATTCACCATTTCAAAATGTAATCATTCTTTGTGACCCTTTATCAGTTTCTCACTACTTGCCCTTCTCACTTCTAGTAACCACAGTTCTGTTCTCTCCTTTTGAAAGTTTATTTAAGTATTGTGATTGTTGTATCTTTCTTTGTTTTGTAATGTATTTGTTTATTGTTTTAGCTTCCATATATGAGTGAGGTATGCAGTATTTCTCTTTCTGTACATGGCTTATTTCACTTAAAGTTATTTTTTCTAAGTTCATCCACATTGCTGTGAAGGGCAGAATTTCACTCCTTTTCATGGCTGCGTAGTATTCTATTGTGTAAATATACCACATTTTCCTTATCCAGTTGTCCAACAGTGGACATTTTGGTTAGTCTCAACTCTTGACTATTGTAAATTAAGCTGCAGGAGATGGGGGCAGAGAGTACAGGTATCCCTTTGACATGATGATTTCCATTCCTTTGAGTATATACCCAACAGTGGGATTGCTAGATTGCCTGGCAGTTCGATCTGTAGTTGTTAGAGGAACCTCCATACTATTTTCCATAATGGCTGCACTAAATTACTGTCCCACCAACAGTGTAGGAGAGTTCTCCTTTCTCTGCATCCTTGCCAGTATATGTTATTCTCTGTCTTTTTGATAATGGCCAGTCAACTTGGCATGAGATGATATCTCAATATAGTTTTTTGATTTGCATTTCCCCGATGCTTAGTGATGTTGAGCATTTTATTATGTGTGCGTTGGCCATTTGGATATTGGCCATAACTTCCTTTGAAAAATGCCTATTCAGCTCATTTGCCCATTTTTTAACTGGGTTTCTTTTTTTTTTTTTTTTTACAGTTAAGTTGTTTGAGTTCCTTGTATATTCTGGATATTAATCCACTGTTGGGTGCATAGTTTGCAAATATTTTCTCCCATTCTGTAGGTTGTTTAGCATCGTTAATTGTTTCTTTTCCTGTACAGAAGCTTTTTGGTTTCATATAATCCCATTTGTTTATTTTTTTTCTTTTGTTGCCTGTGCTCTGGGTTTCTTATTTATAAAGTCTTTGCTCACTCCTATTTCCTGAAGTGTTTCCTCTGTTTTCTTCTGGGAGATTTATAGATTCAGGTCATATATATGTGTCTTGATCCATTTTGAGTTGATTTTGGTATATGGTGAGAGGTTATGGGCCTAATTTCAATATTCTTCATATGGATGTCCAGTTTTCCCAGCACCATTTGTTAAAGAGGCAGTCTTGTCCCCAATGCATGTTCTTGTTTTGGTTCTCAAAGATCAGTTGGCTGTAAGTATGTGAGTTAATTTCTGAGCTCTGCATTCTGTTCTTTTGGTCCTATGGTCTATTTTTATGGCAGTACCATGCTGTTTGGTTGCAATAGCTTCATAGTATAATTTGAAGTCAGGTAGAGGTAGTATAATGACTTTGGCTTTATTTATTTATGTTTTTTGCTCAGGGTTAATTTGGCTATTCAGGGTCTTTTGTTGTTTCATATATGAATTTTAGGATTGTTTTTTTCTGTTTCTGCGAAGACAATCATTGGTATTTTGATGGGGATTGCATTAAATCTGTAGATTGCATTGGGTAGTATAGACATTTTCACAATGTTGATTCTTCCAAACCAAGAACATGAAATGTCTTTCCCCATTTTTGTGTCCTCTTTAATTTCCTTCAGCAGTGACTTGTAGTTATTGCTGTAGAGATCTTTCAACTCTTTGGTTAAATTGATCCCTAGGTGTTTTATTTTTTAGGTCACTATTGTAAGTGTTCTTGCTTTCTTGATTTCTTTTGGTGTTACTTTGTTATTGGAGTTAACATATACTGCTGATTTTTACATGTTAATTTTGTATCCTAAAGCTTTACTGAAATTGCAGCTCTGAGAGATTTTTGGTAGAGTCTTTAGGCTTTTCTATATATTGAATCATGTCATCTGCAAACAGGGACAGTTTGACTTCATCTTTTCCAATCTGGATACCCTTTATTTCTTCTTTTGCCTGATTCTTCTGGCTACTACTTACAATATTATGTAAAATAGGAGTGGTGAGAGTGGGCATCCTTGTCTTTGTCCTGTTCTGAAGGGAAGTTGAAAGCTTTTTCCCATTCAGTATGGTATTGATGGTGGGTTTGTTGTATATAACCTTTATTGTGCTGAGAAACTTTCCTTCTATACCTGACTACTGAGAGTCTTTATCATAAAGTGATGTTGAATTTTGTCAAATGCTTTTTCTGCAGCTACTGAGATAATCTTATGTTTCTGTCTTTGATTTTGTTGATGTGGTGTATCATATTTACTGACTTGTGTATCTTGAAACATCATTGCATCCCTGGGATAAATCCCACTTGATCATAGTGTACAATTTTGTTGATGTGTTGATGTATTCTGATTGCTAACATTTTGTTGGGTATTTTTGTGTCTGTGTTCATCAGAGATATTGGCCTGTAGTTTTCTTTTTGTGTTGTATCTTTGTCTGGTTTTGGTATCAGGGTGATGCTGGCCTCATAGAATGAATTTGGGAGAATGGACTCTGTTTCAATTTTGGGGGAATAGTTTGATGAGAATTGGTGTTAATTCCTCTTTAAATGATTGGTAAAATTCAACAGCAAATCCATCCAGTCATGGACATTTCTTTGTTGGGAGATTGCTGATTACTACTTCAATCTCATTGCTAGTTACTAGTCTGTTCAGGTTTTGTATTCCTTTTTGGTCCAGTCTTGGTAGTTTGTATGTGTCCAGAAATTTACACATTTCCTCCTGTTTTCAAATTTGTTAGTGTACAATTATTTATAATAGTCTCTAATGATTCTTTGTATTTCTGTGATACTTGCTGTAACATCTCCTTTTTCATTTCTGATTTTTGTTATCTGGGTCTTTTCTCATCTTTTTGCAGTTAGCATCATTAATGGCTTGTCTATTTTGTTTATCTTCTCAAAAAAACAACTTTTTGTTTCACTGATCTTTTGTATAAATTTCTGGGTCTCTATTTCATTTAGTTCTGTGCTGATCTTAATTCCTTTCATCTATTAATTTTAGGATTTGATTGTTCTTGTTTATCTAGTTCTTTGAGGTGTGACATAGTTTGTTTGTTTGTTTTTATCTTTCTATTCTTTTGATGCAAGGATTTATTGCAACCTTCTTATATTACTTTTACAGTACCCAACATGTTTTGGTATGATGTGTCTTTATTTTCATTAGATTCAAGATTTTTTTGACTTCTGGTTTAATTTCTTCTTGGACCCATAGGATCATGTTGTTTAATTTTCATGTGTTTGTATAGTTTCCAGAGTTTCACTTGTTATTGATTTCTAGTTTTAATACATTTTGGCATGAAAAGATACATGAAATCATTTCAATTTTTTAAAATTTGTTGAGTCTTGATTTGTGACCTAACATGTGGTCTATCCTGGAGAATGTTCCATGTGCTGATGATAAGAATGTATATTCTGTAGTTGTTGTATGAAACATTCTGCAGATATCTGCCAAGTCCAATTGGTCTAAAGTGTAGTTTAAACACTGTGTTTCTCTGTTAGTTTGTTGCCTAGATGATCTGTCCAATGCTGAGAGAGCAATATTCAGGTCCCCAGCTATTGTTATATTAGAGTCTATCTCTCTCACTCTCTTTTTTTTTTTTTTTAGGTCTAACAATGTTTGCTTTATATTATCCGGGTTCTCCAGTTTGGGGTCCATATATATATATGCAAAATCTCTTGCTGTTTTTAGGATTCTCTCTTTGCCTTTGAGTTTTGCCAGTTTGGCAATAATGTGTCTCAGAGAGTACCTTTTTGGATTGAATTTGTTTCAAGATCATTGAATCTCATGGATTTGAAGGTCTGTGTCTCTCCCTTTACCTGGGAAGTTCTCTCTATTATTTCACTGAATAGGTTTTCAATGTCTTTTTCTTCCTCCTCCCCTTCTGGAACAACCGTGATTTGGATGTCTGTGTACTCCAGGTTGTCTGCTAGGGCTCTTAGATTTTCTTCATTTTTTTTTTTTTGATTCTTTTTTGATTCTTTTTGTCTGTCTGGGTTATTTTGAAAAGACCATCTTCAAAATCAGAAGTTCTTTCTTCTGCTTGCTGTAGCCTGCTGCTTAAACTCTTGGTTGTGTTTTTTTATTTTGTTGAATGAATCCTTCCATTCTAGGAGTTCTACTGCATTCTTTTATAAGGCTTTAATCTCTTTGTAAATTTTCTCCTTCATATCCTGGATGGTTTTTTCTCATTTTATTGTGTCATCTAACTGAGTCTTCTTGTATCTCTTTGAGTTTCCTTAAGAATATTGCTCGGAATTCCTTTTCAGTCATTTCAAGAGTTTCCTGCTGTAACGGGGTTAGGTACTTGGAAATTATTGTATTTTTTTGGTGGTATCATATTTTCTTGTCTTTTTTTTTTTTTTTGTATTACTACTATCTCTATGTTGATAACTGATCATCTGGTAGACCAGTTGCTTCATCTATTACTCTGGACTATGCTTTGAGGAGAGAGGCTTCCTCCTGTGGATATGTTTTATATTGACCTGTGAGGGGGTGTTTTACTATCGGTTCTGGGTAGACATAGTGGTGAAGTCTCATGTGGTTCCTTTAACCATATTCAGTGTTGGAATTGCACATAGGTTCCTCTGCAGCCTAGGTTCTGGGGCACTTGGTGGTTCCTTTCTGAGTTTAATGACACTGTGTGGGTCATCAGGACATGGATGAGCTCATGAGTTCTTAAGAAAAGTGCTTCGGTGCCCTGTCACTCTTTGGCTGGGGTAGGTGACCTTGGGCAGGCTTGTTGGTACCCTAGAAATTATCCCATGACCCTGACAGATGCACTGGGGTATACTGGAATTCTTCAAATTGAATAGATGACCCTGGGCAGGGTTTATCTTTCTTTGTTCCTCCTTCCAGCAGTTCTGCTCAAGAACCTCCTTGCGTCAAGACAAGTGGGCAGCAGTAGGGGATCCCACATGTAGCTGGGTTTCCTGGTGTGTCAGGCAGGGTGTCTGGTGCTGTGGCTGCGCAGGGAAGGCTTATACACAGCTGGAGATCCTGGAGTGGTGGCTTTGTAGGGGGGCCTGCATGCAGCCAGGTTTCCTGGTGCAGCAGCTGCATGGGGGAACACATGACATGAGCAGCTGTTGGCAGCTTCAGCAGCAGCAGTGGCAGGGGCTACACTGCAGGTAGCAGCAAAAGGGAGCTGGATGAACCTCTCTGTGTGAATGTGAGTGATGTTCCTGGGACCAAACAATAGCACCAGCAGCTGTGGTGGTGGTTAACAGTGGGCCTGCTCTGGTCTTTCTCTGTGGGAGGATAATGCCCTGGGCACCGCTAGTTCACCATCTTCCACCCCTTTGATTGATATGTTCTTTTTAATAAAAAAGTAAAGGAATATGACCATTCTTTCAATTTAATATTATGAAGCAATTTATACTTTTTACTTATATGTGTTCTGTTAATGTGCAGTGAAGACATCAAAAGACAAAAACTAAAGTTCAATAGAGCAGATGAACAGATGTAGGGAATTTTATTTTTTTTAAAAATTGCTTTATGTTTTTAATCTCCATTTACAGTGGCTAGTATTCTTTTGAGCTCCAGCAAAATCGATATTAAAAGTATGAATGGACTGACACAGAGCTTAATACAAATAAAAGAAAACTGAGCATTCATTTTAAGTCTTCTATAATCTTCTATCAGTACCTACTTCTTCTGCAGTCTGAAAGTTTATGGGGAATATATTCCATGAGCTGACACAGTGGAGTCTGCAGGATGAGGTTTTTAATAGCAGTACTGTACAATCATTGTGCTGAGTGACTGTGGGAGACCCATTTTCAGAAGCTGAGTCCAAAAGGAGCTTAAAAAGGCCCCTATAACACTTATAGGCAGAACCAAGCTCCAGAAAGCAAGTACAGAGAACAAAGTGGAGAGAGTGAAAGAGAGAACACAGGCAAAGGAGAGAATACTCAGATTAGAAGAAGTGCTCTTGGTGTGGTAAGGAAATAAGAGCATGCATTTAGCAGAACACAGAAAAGAAATAAACATTTGTTGACCTAAGGCAATAAAGATTTGAAGGAAAGTAGAGTTTAGACAATTGTATTAACAAGATTTGTGATGGAAAAAACAGATGATAATGGCACCTTGATACAAGTATGCTATAGATTCAAACAGAGACCCATCTGTCAAGAACTGTCTGTGATGTCCCAAAGAGAATCAGCAAGGACTAAGTATGATAGGAATCCAACAAAAGAATAGAGAACTGGTCCTTTCGTCCTTGGTAGATATCACCAAGAAGGGACTGGGAAGGATCTAGAAGTTGATATGAATATCCCATGCACAATACTTATAAGGTTGCATGTAAAAATATCTTAAGCCAGTTCTATAATCAAATTAAACTACAATCTCTTTTCATATAGTTTATTTCAACTTATTATTTAGTTGTCTCTTAAAAACTGGAATAAAATAAGAGAGAAATAGGAAACTTCATGCACTGATGATAGAGGTATTCATTGATGCAGCAATTTTAAAGGTCAATCTAACACTATTTAGCAAATTAATTTTGTATGTAGCCTGAGTGCTTACCACAGAAACACTCTCACACATATGCACTAAGACATACATATGAGGAAAGTAATCACAGGTGTGTTTGTTGTTGTGAAGAACACATGAGGTGACCTGGATAACCACCAATAAGTGATGAATTGTTAAAAGATGATATATGATGAAATAATTTATAGGGTGAGAAGGCATTGACTCGAGCTTCATAAAACAACATGGATTGATCTCAGAAACATGGTAGATTTTCAAGTGTGAGAAATGTGTAAACACAAACAAAATAATAAAATAATGGGCCAGCCCGGTGGCGCACTGGATAGTGCGCTGCTTGGGAAGTGCGGCGGCGCTCCTGCCCGAGGGTTCAGATCCCACATACAGACCGGTTCCTGCTCACTGGCTGAGCGAGGCGCGGGAGCAACACCGAGGGTTGCGATCCCGTTGCCGGTCCCCGGTCTGGTACGGGGCAACAGTGAGGGTTGCGATCCGTTGCCGGACATGGAAAAAGACAAAAAGACAAAAAAAAAAAAAAAA
>NW_007731005.1:90857-99616 GCF_000696425.1 Galeopterus variegatus | reverse complement strand
CAGTGAGGGTTGCGATCCGTTGCCGGACATGGAAAAAGACAAAAAGAAAAAAAAAAAAAAAAAAAAAAAAAAAAAAAAAAAATAATAATAAAATAATATTTGTAGATTGACATATATGTGGAGGGCATATTGGCAGGAGGCACATTAAATAAATACATGAAGAAAGAGAAGTGGGATCAGGAAAGGGAGATGAAATAAAAATTAAATTAAATAAAAACAAGAGAGTCTTTTGCAGGCAGATGAAGGTTTATGGTATGCTGCCATAAACCAAAAAGTGTTTACCATGAATTGAACAGAATTTAAAAAATTGATAAATGTTGAGTTGCTAATTCAGGAGTAGTTGGCACTTGCCCATTTTGATACATAGAATTATGCCCACTCCCCAAAAGATGCCTGTGTCCTAATTCCTGGACCCTGTGAATATGTTATGTTACACATCAAAGGGGAATTAGGTGTAAAGGTGGAATTAAGGATGCTAATCAGCTGAATTTTAAGATAAAGAAATTATCCTGGATTATCCCTTAGACCTAATGTAATCACAAGTGTCCTTAAAAGATGGAAGAGAGAAGCAGAAAAGTAATGTGTATTAGTCTGTTTTCTGTTGCTTACAACAAAATACCTGAAAATGGGTAATGTATGAAGAAAAAAGGTTTATTTCTTACGGTTCCAGAGGCTGGGAAGTCCAAGGTTGAGGGGTGCATCTTATAAGGGCCTTCTTGGTGTGTGCTCTGTACAGAGTCCAGTAGTGATGCAGAGTATTATACAGCAAGAGGTTGAGCCAAAGTACATTCCCACATGCTTAGTTCCTCTCCTTGTAAAGCCCCCAGTGGATCCCTGATAACCCATTATTCCATGAATAAATTCATCCATTCATGAGGATTAGTCCTCTTGATCCAATCACCTCTAAAAGGCACGGCCTTTCAAATAACATATTGGGAATTAAGTTCCAACATGAGCTTTGGAGGAGGGGACAAACGTTTAAACCATAGAACAATGTAAGAAAGACTTGAAAATGGGCCACAGACTAATGAATGTTGGCAGACTCTAGAAGCTGAAAAAGGAAGGAAAACATATTCTCTAGATTTTCCATAAAAAAAAAAAAATAGTCCTGCCAGCACCTTGATTTTAGCCCAGTGAGACCCATTTAAGAATTCTGGCCCCCATAATTACAATATAATAGTTACTGTTTTAAGCCACTAAGTTTGTAATGATTTGTTAACAGCAGCAAAAGGAAACTAATACATCTATTTTTGTAAATGTGTGTGTGTGTGTGTGTGTATGATACCTCAAGGACACTTACAAACTTAAAATCCTCAATTTAATTATTGAAGTTTATCTTAAGAGGTGATTGCACACATTCCTAGACTCACATACCATGTTTTGCACTATTTTCACTACTCAGCCACCTAAAAAATACTCTCAGTACATCCAAAGCAATATAGAAATTTCTAACTGTAAAGGCAACTCTGTAAGTAATATTTTTAAACAGATCATATATTTCATACCACATATTTTTCATAAAATAAATGTAAATTTTTATAAAAACGTGAAAAGTATACAAAGCATAGTTTCCAAACTAGACCATTTAAACTAAAATAACTCATTCAAGAGAAATTAATCATAGTGAGAAGAAAGGCGTTTGACATTTTGCTAATCTGAACATGTCTTTTTTTAGTCTATCCTAATTGGTAAACTAGGGGAACAAAAGGAGGGTAACACATTGATTTTTTCAAGTGACTCTTTTTTTCCCATAGGACACAGAAAAATAACTCATTGACTACTGCATGGATTTTTCCCTTTGTGGAACACAGACTGAGTGAATAGAAGTAACTTTAAATGATAGTCTAGTTATTTACAGGAAAGCAGATAAAAGATTTATGCTCCTTCGGTATGCATCAGGTCAAGGTATGAACATTTGAAATGGTAGTAGGCTAAAATGTGAAACTTACTAGCTTTTCATATCTTTTCCTGCCATGCTTATTGAGAACCCATAGCCAGGCATTAAATTTCTAAAACTAGACATCAAAAATATTCTGAGCAGCAGGATGTGTCTGATTCTTCTTTATTACAGAAAGCAGCACAGTTTAACTCATTGTAGGCTGGTAACAGGCACCAGTGTCAAACTTTAACTCTGGCTGAAGCCTTCTGCCTATCATAAAATGAATCTTTTAGCACCTTACCCACAGCTTATTTCATTGTCTTAAGTATGAAAAGAGGAAGGAAGGAGATGATATTGCCAGAGCCCAAGACCAGGACCGCTTGGTGGTAATCTATTGGTTGGGATCCAGAGCTGCAAAAGAGATGCCACAGAAAACAAGAGAAGAAAGAAAAATACTGGATTCTCACCTTCCCTCACTAAGTTATCTTTCTCAAATGCTCCTCACTGGCTGGGCATATTTAGAAATCAGAGGACCAAAAAGCCTAGAAAATATATTCCCTTCAAATACAAATAGGAAGAGGAGAAGGGCAGAGATTAATTTGAGAGGAGACAGAAAGGTGATTGGCATACCAAGCTACATCACAAACTACACGAGAAGGAATTTTGCCTCTTCTCCTTTCGTGGAGGGAAACCAAATTTCGAAAGAGGTAAAGCCATTTCACGCCTCCTTTTATTTCCACTGACTATGCCCACATCAAAAGAGACTCAGTGTAGATGGGGTAATAATTGCACAATCACTCATTTGGATTATATTATTTTGAATAAACAATGCTCCTAGATTTAGGCAACATCTTTTAGTTACTTTTCACACACAATGTTTAAAACCACTATTACCGGCTAACTTATTTTGTATGTTGGGTAAAGAATACTGCTGTTTATTTTTACATTTTTGAATTGTTTTCATAAATCACTCATCATTTATGAACATATATTTGCAGTGAAACCTATAAGTCACAGAGGGTGAAAGGGAGGGAGATTATTGTTTATAATCCAATTACACTTTTTCCTGTAGTAATATAAGGAATTAAACTTTGAGTAATTCAAAATGATTTAAAAAACTAAGACTCTCAAATATCAAAATAGCACAGCCATTACTTAAATTAGTGAAGTTATCATTTATACATAAATTGTTTTTGTGGCCATTATGAAGCAAAGAATGATGGATTTTAGATGTAAAATATCATAAATAAATTGACTTTAGGAATAAAAACAAGATAGAGAACATCCTTCTTTGTTATTGAAAGATTAAAATAAAAAGTAAAAAGTAACATTGAGTGTCTCTGCCCAGCGCACGTGCTAACTTCCTTTCTGATAATTGATTTCTCAATGTCTTATTGACACTGCGAACTATCATGAACTCTACTAACATCTCACATTTTGGATCAGGCAGGTCTGTGGTAGTCAGGTTATTGGCTCTGCAAAGAAATGTCCACACATTAACCTATGAAATTTGTGAATATGTTATGTTACATAGCAAAGGGGACTTTGAAGATCTAATTAAGGTTATATCCAGATGGGCTCACTAAATCACTTGAGCCCTTAAAAGCAGAGAACTTTCTCTGGCTGGAGTCAGAAAGACTCAGCAGGAAAATTCAGAGATTGGAAGCATGAGAAAGATTTAATGTGATGCACTGTAACTGGCTCTGAGATATAAGGACCCAGATGCAAAAACCAGGTAGAAGCCTCTAGGAGCTCATGGCACACCTGAAAAGGGATGTGGTAGCCAGTAGGAGCCCAGATTGTACTTGGGTTGACAACCTGCAAGGAAACGGGAACCTCAGCCCCACAACCACAAAGCATAGAATTTGATCAACAAGCTGATTGAGCATTGAAGTAGATTCCCCAGAGCCTTGAGTAAGAGATTCATTCCACTTTCCAGCTGCATCTTTCTCCACTCCTGTACTATTTTCTTTTCCTCAAGCACTGCAGGCGCTATCGTGCTCCCACACCATTACACCCATAGCACTTGATAGCACTTCCTACCCTGAGAAAGCCCTCCTCGTCTTTAAGACAACATCACAGATTTCACCTTTTCTGTCCTTGTCTGTGGTTCTCCCAAACTTCTTTAATCAAATCCCTATTTGTTTATCCAGTCAATATTAACCGAGCACCTATGTTGTGCCCAACAGTCTGCCACGGATATGTTGGTGAATAACAGATACTCTGCATGCCTTTCATATGAACAAGGTGTATAAAAAGCAGGATAAGAATAATGAGACAGGGAGATACAACTACTCATATAAGTGTCTTGTGGCATTTGTGCAGTTGTATACAATGCATTCCTTTTCAGGTGTCTCTCTCAAACAAACCACTGAGCTCTGCAAAGCAAAGAATGTTATGCGTTATATGATGAAGGGAAATTACCTACAATGTGGGGCTGGGGCTGCCCCAGGAATTATGGATGGCATGGACAAGACTAATTCAGGCAAGAGTTAGAAAACTAAAGAATCAGGAACCAAGATAAAAGAATCCACCTTCCCTGAGAAACAAGTCACACAGCTGAATGCACAGCCGGGTGTATTAAAGAGAAGCTGTCCATTATAACAGGGAAGTCTTATCTCACAGGGATGCTCATTCTGTGTGCCACCATGCCAGTAACATTAGGGCCAAGCAACACTGAAAAAAACAGGAAGGATCAAAGGAGAATTAAAAGTTAGAAAAGTGAAAATGAATATACATTTTTCTGTTTAATAATCTTGGAGAAAACTCACAGTTGTGTATATTCAGATTAGTCCCCCAAATAAGAGGGTGCTTCAAAAAGTTCATGTAAAGAGTCATATTATCTTTTAATTCTATTTTTCCATGAACTTTCTGAAGTACCCTCAAACATCAGCAACACTGGAAAACCGAATAACTGACTTAGATCAGTACCTTTAGTAAGACCCCCTGTAGCAAGCCTGTTGCTTGATGATATTCTGCTGATAAACTTGTTTCTATGAATACTTTGTCTTTGACAAAAACTATTTAATGTACTGTTTTATGACAGTTTCCTTTTATTTTTCCCCTAGTATTTCCCTCTTGTTGTGGGTAAGAAAGACAACTGATTATTCTCTTTGCATATATTTTTGTGTTGTCTATATTTTGAATGACACCAAAAATGATCAAAAGTGGAGAGAGATAAAATCTCTTGGAAAATTAATGTGAAACTGTTAAATTCTCACAAGAGTTCAAATATACTATCTTCACTTCTTTAATGATTCATTTTTGCACGTACTTATATCTGACTTCCTTTGAAAAGCTCACGCTAACATTGCTAATGATTTCCATGTTTTAACTCAGTGGAATTTGTCAATTCCCATTTTCACTTTCCTCTTCGAACTGTTCAACAACTCCTTTCATTGGCTTCTAAGACATTACACCCTTCTGATTTCTTTCCTGCCTCTTTCACTGCGAGTTTTCTTGCTGTAGCTTCCTCTCATCTCTTATTTGTAAATACATGGTTTTCTTGAGCTCAGTTCTAGCTACATTTCTCAATTCCTTCCACATTTTCTCTTGAGAATTGAGATCCTCCGTAGCAATAGTATTAATATTAAATTGTTGACTACCCATGTCAACTAAGTCATTTGCCCAGGAAAAAAAAAATAGGGCTGTTTTAGAAAATACCCACAAATCAACTTATTGGAGACAATGTCCTGTTTGCCTGTACAAACAACTTGTATATCGACCACAGTATACTTATTAAGAATCATTTCAAAGCCCTATCTTCTCTGTGTCCACCAGTCCTAACCTAACTCACAAAGTTGACTCATTCCTAATCAGTTCCCCTGCCTTGAAAGATCTGCCTTAAAACACTGGAGCTCAGCCTCTAAAATTCTAGAAATATTGCATTTCTGACTTCCCCTTCTGAGACACTGTGAATACTCCATCAAGGTGGTGTTCTCTCTTTCTGCACTAAATGGTAGCTTTGCTTTATTAACAAACTGTCTGTTTATCTTTTAGTGAGTTCATCACGCGCTAAATTACTTTCTCCAGACCCATGATTTAGATTGCTACTAATATGTCGGTTTCTATGTATTATATATGTTTGTCTCTCTGTCTCCAAGATAAATCTCTAAAATATCCCTTTCTTTCCATTTTTACCAACACTGTCTTCAAACAAACCTCCTCACCTCTCACCTAAACCACTGTGCAATCTATAGTCCCCATTTGATCTTCTAAATGTTGAAACATCTTAACCTTGATTGATGGGTAAGGAAATAATGATTCTTATTAATAAGAAATATTCATCTCCAGTTCAGCAACTCAGTTTCTACTGCAGTAGTATTTTATTTTAATTCATTAAATGGACATAAAAGCAAATATATTTAAAAATTGTAGTCTATATTATCACACTTTTTTGTTTGTTTGTTTGTTTTGGTGGCTGGCCAGTGCAAGGATTCGAACCCATGACATTGATAGATTACGCTTTTAATAAAAGTATTTTATCTACACACCTAATCTATCTATTCTATCTATCATATATCTGTCTATGCATCGGGGTTGAATTATGTTCACTTAAGGTTAATGACTATTTTTTTCAGAATAAGAATTTTTAAGTTTACTTAGTATTAACTTATATGCATAATTCTTTATCGTGGTCTTTTGTATTTTTTGAAGTAAAGCATACTACTCTAAAAAATTAGTATATAATCACACTAAAACAATTTAATTAATTTTTTTAGTAGTTTTTAAATTTTATTTATTTTCTATTGAAATATAATTGATTATACACATCTGTGAGGTAAAGCATTGAATATTAATACCTGTGTGCAATATGCGATACTCAAATTAGGATAATGATCAAATCAGTATAATTACTATATTCAACCTTACACATTGTAATCATTTTTTGTGGACTTTTACCAATTTCTCACTAACTCTACCTTCCCTTCCCCCTTTTCCACTTCTGTTATCCTCAGTCTGTTCTCTTCTGTTGAAAGTTTAACAAATTATTGTGATAGTTATATTTTTCTTTCTTTTATTTATTTTTTATGGTTTTTTGTTTGTTTGTTTGAGTGAGTGAGGGCATATGGTATTTCTCTTTCTGTGCCTGGCTTATTTCACCTAACATATTTTCTCTAAGTTCATCCATGTTGCTGCGAATGTCAGAATTTCATTCTTTTTTATGGCTGAGTAGTATTCCATTATGTATATATTTTCCTTATCCAATCATCTGTCGATGGACATTTAGGTTGGTTCCAACTCTTGGCTATTGTAAATAGAGCTGTGATAAACATGGGAGTGTGGGTATCCCTTTGACATGATGACTTCCATTCCTTTGGGTATATACCCAGCAGTGGGACTGCTGGATTGTATGGCAATTCTATCTCTAGTTGTTTGAGGAAACTCTATACTGTTTTCCATAATGGCTTCACTAAATTACAGTCCTACCAACAGTGCAGGAGAGTTTCCCTTTCTCTGCATCCTCACCAGAACTTATTATTCTGTCTTTTTGATGGTGGCCACTCTAACTGGGGTGAGATGACATCTCGCTGTGGTTTTGATTTGCATTTGCCTGATGCTGAGTGATGTTAAGCATTTTTCCATATATATGTTGGCCATTTGTATATCTTCCTTTGGGAAACACCTATGCAGTCCCTTTGCCCATTTTTTAAATGGGTTACTTTTTTTTTTTTTTTTTTTCTGTTAAGGTGTTTGAGTTCTTTGTATATTTTTGATATTAATCCTTTGTAATTTTTTACTGTTAAGGTGTTTGAGTTCTTTGTATATTTTTGATATTAATCCTTTGTAAGATATATAGTTTCAAATATTTTCTCCCATTCTGTGGTTTGTCTACTTGCTCTGTTAACTGTTTCTTTTCACATGCAGAGCTTTTGAATTTGACATAATCTCATTATTTTTTTTTTCTTTGATTGCCAGCGCTCTGGGGGTCTTATTCATGAAGTCTTTGCCCAGTCCTGCTTCCTAAAGTGTTTTCCTTATGTTATGTTTTATAAGTTTTATAGTTTCATGTCTTATATTTAAGTCTTTAATCCATTGATTGCTAATATTTTGCTGAGGATTTTTGGGTCCAGAGATATTGGCCTGTAGATTTCTTTTCTTGTTGTGTCTTTGTCTAGTTTTAGTAACAAGGTGTGATGGCCTTATAGAATGAGTTTGGCATTATGGCCTCTGTTTCAAATACTTGGAATAGTTTGAAGAGAATCGGAATTAATTCCTCTTTAAGGGTTTGGTAGAATTCAGCAGTAAAGCCATCTGGTCCTGGGCTTTTCTTTGTTGAGAGATTGCTGATTATTCCTTCAATCTCATTGCTTGTTATTGGTCTGCTCATGTTTTCTATTTCTTCTTGTTTCAGTCTTGGTAGATTGTATGTGTCCAGAAATTTATCTATTTTCTCCAGGTTTTCAAATTGTTGTCATGTAGTTGTTTACGATAGTCTGTAATGATTCTTTGAATTTCTGTGTATGGATTGTAATGTCTCCTTTTTTTATTTCTGATTTTTGTTATTTGGTTCCTTTAAGTTAGCCTAGCTAATGGTTTGTCTATTTTGTTTATCTTCTCAAAAAAAAAACCCAACTTTTTTTATTTCATTGAACTTTTATATCATTTTGGGGGTCTTTATTTCATTTATTCTGCTCTGATCTTAATTATTTCTTTCCATCTACTAATTTTGGGACTGGATTGTTCTTGTTTTTCTACTTCTTTCGGGCTTAGTGTTAGGTTGTTTATTTGAAATATTTCTATTCTTTTGATGTAAGCATTTATTGCAATAAACTTCCTTCTTAGAACTGCTTTTGCAGTATCCCACAGGTTTTGGTTTGATGTTTCTTTAGTTTCAAGATTTTTTTTTTTTTTTTTTTTTTTTTTTTTTTTTTTTTTT